>NC_142930.1:145081597-145086490 GCF_046866305.1 Octopus bimaculoides
CTTCAACCACCTATTCTGATTATATGTCTGCGCACACGTTTGAATGTGGCATGTGCCAGAGGGTTTCCAAATCCAATGGGGGTCTTAAAAGACATGTTAGGATCCACAATGAGCAGAACTTACTAGCAGGTATTGGTAGTGCAAATCAGAGGTGCAATCTGTGTGGGTGTATTTTCAGAACATTGTCTGGTTTAAAAAGCCACATCAGACGCCATGAAAGAGCTAAGGTGTAGGTGCAGGAGGTGGTCAAACTCTGTTTAAGGAGTAGACAACCACCATATATATATATATATATATATATATATATATATAAACAATTGCAGCATGGAAGGTGTTTATAAGCCATTTAAAACACACAAAATCCGTTAGATTCACTTCAACATTTAAATTCTGTGCTAGCACAGAATTTTGTCAGTGAACAGGTCACGGTCTCAAAGCGACGAAAATATTTTGACAAATTAAATTTAAATGTTGAAGTGAATCTAACGGATTTTGTGTGTTATTTTAAATGGCTTATAAACACCTTCCACGCTGCAATTGTTTTCGTTCCAGCACACGATCTCAGATCAGGTCACTTGCTATGCAAGTACATCATCATCATCATCGTTTAACGTCCGCTTTCCATGCTAGCATGGGTTGGACGACTTGACTGAGGACTGGTGAAACCGGATGGCAACACCAGGCTCCAATCTAAATTTGGCAGAGTTTCTACAGCTGGATGCCCTTCCTAACGCCAACCACTCAGAGAGTGTAGTAGGTGCTTTTATGTGTCACCTGCACGAAGGCCAGTCAGGCGAAATGGTGTCTTTTATGTGCCACCCACACAAGCCAGTCCAGGGGCACTGGCAACGATCTCGCTTGAAAATCCTACGGAAGCCAGTCAGGTGGTACTGGCAACGGCCACGCTCAAAATGGTGCATCTTATGTGCCACCCACACAAGAGCCAGTCCAGGGGCACTGGCAACGATCTTACTTGGCTTGCCGGGTTTTCTCACGTACAGCACATTTCCAAAGGTCTCGGTCAGTAGTCATCGCCTCGGTGAGGCCCAATGTTCGAAGGTCTTGCCTCACCACCTCAGCCCAGGTCTTCCTGGGCCTACCTCTTCCACGGGTTCCCTCAACTGTTAGGGTGTGGCACTTTTTCACGCAGCTATCCTCATCCATTCTCACCACATGTCCATACCAGCGCAATCGTCTCTCTTGCACGCCACAACTGATGCTTCTAATGTTCAGCTTTTCTCTCAAGATACTTACACTCTGACGGGTATTCACATTGACATTACACATCCAACGGAGCATACTGGCTTCATTCCTTGCGAGCTTACGTATGTCCTCAGCAGTTACAGCCCATGTTTCACTGCCATGTAGCATGGCTGTTCGTACGCATGCGTCATACAGTCTGCCTTTTACTCTGAGTGAGAGTCCCTTTGTCGCCAGCAGGGGTAAGAGCTCTCTAAACTTTCTCCATAATATATATATATATATATATATATATATATATATATATATATATATATATATATACATATATTATTTGTTTCTTTTATTTGTTTCAGTCATCTTGATAGCAGCCAAGCTGGAGCACTGCCTTTAGTCGAATAAGTCGACCCCAGGACTTATTCTTTGTAAGCCTAGTACTTACTCTATCACTGTCGTTTGCTAAACCGCTAAGTTACAAGGACATAAACACACTAACATCGGTTGTCAAGTGATGGTGGGGGGGGGGGGTAAACACAGACACACAAATATATATACACACGTTTGTGTGTGTGTATATATATATATATATATATATATATATATATATTACAGGCACACACACATACACATACACGCACACACACACACATTTATATAGACACATATTTGTATGTGTTTTTATATATATACAAGAGTTACGGGATGGAGTATGGGAAATCCAGGCTACATATGCTTCATAGTGAGTGGAACCTCAGAAGTAGTAAAATCCAAGCGAGGTGTATACCACCGGCCACTCTCAGGCCAAGGATATCTTGATTAGACTAAAGGCTACATTGTTGCAAAGAGGCACATGTTGATGCAAAGATTCAATCAGAATGTGTAAGCGCAGCAGTATAATATTCACCTGCAAACATCAGGTACTAAATCTATTCTAGAAATGCAAATAATTACAACCCCACCCCGCTCTTGTCTCCCTATAACTCTCATATATTCTTTTACCCACTGATCCACCCTCACTACCAGTGCATATTAAACCAACAATATTTTTTCTCCCTTCTAATTCATTAATCGTCAATTACAATTTTCTACCATATTTTTACTTACTGCCTAAAATATTCTTCTCTGCTTATATTTCTACTCCCTCCCCTTCCAATCTTCTCCACCTGTAAACATACAAATACATACGCCAGCATACACCTTCACCACTTCATTCATTTTTTTTTTCTTTTTGTTCTTTTTCTTGTACCAATTTATACCTTTTGACCATAAAACCACTAGCCATGTTTAAACTCCCCACCTCACTTCGCTTTACCCATCATACATACTTTCCTTTGTCTCCCACGACCAAAACTATTTCCCCATCCTCTCTCCTTCAATTTCTCTTCTCTCCAAATGCCAATTCCATTATTGAATAATTTTGTGATTAAGCTAAAACTACTATATCATTTCTTTCTCTTCTTTCTTCCCTTCTTCTATTACTTATTGCTCCCCTCATTTATATACCCCTTGCATACTGTACCCTCCATGCATTTTGACTGAATTTTTGCATCAACATGTACTTTCTCGCAACAATGTAGCCTTTAATCTAATCAAGTGAGTTATTAAAATTACAAATGTATTCTCTGTAAATTTTGGAATCTTCTTTGTTACTTAACAATCAACTGGTACATTACACTGCATTCTGGCACAACACATGGTTTTATAATTCCTACCTAACTGCTGAAAAAAATTACTGTATCCAGAATAGCAGTGTAAAAATAAACAGGTATCATTTCTCAAAGCTTCAAATTCGCATTATTTTTAACACTAGATAATATATTCAGCTTCTGCAGAAATGTTATCAGACATCAGAACTGAATCATATGTCACAGTTGATGGATGGCAATGGTAATCACCTTAAAAAAAAAAAATTGCCATAAATGAGACCATCTAATCTCATTATTACATCCATTTGTCTTTTCTTTTTTTTTTTTTATCAATTCTCAAAAATTTATTTGCTTTTGATTTTATTTTAGAATTTCTCTTAAAATTTCAATAAGATTCCTTAGAAATAAAGTAAACTTTTGGAACTAATATAATTACACAAGATTTGTTAGATTTATTAGCAATCATAATCATAAAGCAGAGTTGTAGAAATTCAGTCAATTCCAGTATCAGAATTTCTCAACGGCAACACTTCATACTTCTAATTCAATAAATTTAGTCAATATTATCATTGCCTTATTCTAACTGTTAACATTTACCAACACCATATAAACTTGCTGGCTTAACATTTTATAATTGGAGTAGGATTATTATAGTAACTAATTCCTTCAAGTGTTGGCAGAGTTTCTGATAAATGTTAGTGAAGATTTAGTGAAATATTGATTTCTTACAAAGGCACAAGTCCTCACATTTACAGTGCTGGGGTGGTGGGAAACATGTTCACAGGACATCCATACTGTTCAGAAAGGCTAACAGTATGAAATAAAATAATAACTGGAAATAGAAACCAAACACAGACTTGTCTGAATAGGAGCTTACATTTATGATGAGCAGCAGCTGCCAATATTTGTTTAAAACATCAATAGGTTAGATAAATATGCTCCTAGCAGATGCTGGACTGTGAAATCAAAGAAATTAAGTAATACCAATAGGAATATGTAAAAATGTACATAGTTTCCTCTAGAATAAGAAGGGGGAAAATATAGAAAGTAATAACAAAAGCTAAAACATGTTTAAGTTGCTCAAGACAATATCAACTATTTAAAATAAACAATAATAACCATGAAGATTTGTGAAATAAATATTTTGACAAGAATATTATGAATACAATGCTAGAAATAATATGAAATTATACTTCAAAATGGTATTCTAATGAGAACAAGTAAGACATGTATACTGTAATATTTTCAATATTTTCGATAAAAAAAAAATAAACAAATAAAATAAAATAAAATAAAATAATACTAATACTACTACTACTACTACTAATAATAATAATAATAATAATAATAATAATAATGACAACAACAACAATAATAAATATAGCTCATATTTTAACTGAACAACACCTATTTATCAAAAGAGTCTGACTCAACAATATTAATAAAATCAGATAAATGACATATTCATTTGTTATTAACAGTATAGATCCAACAGCAGCAAACAAACAAAATATCAATGATTCATTGCATTAACATAAACGTCCATGCACTTTGATTTCTCAGTGATGATAATAATAATAATAATAATAATAATAATCATAATAATAATAATAATAATAATAATAATAATAATAATAATAATAGTAGTTGTAATAATAAACAGACAAATATGTCTTCAATTGAACCCCCCACCCACTCTCCCCTACCCTGTTTCCAGCTGTATACAAAACTTAGCAATATAATATGTTAGTGATTTCATAACATTACTCTTAATGTGTAAACCAAAAACTGCTTACTGCCATATCAAATATCTATTAATTTCTCACAATAAACAACCTCAAAGTGTAAAAATCAGAGCGATAACAAGTGGTCTACATTGGCGAGAATCAGTTCAATAAAAAGGAAAACAAAATAAAAGAAAATAAAGCCAGTCTTATTCAGCCCCTTCATGGAACACAAATATTATCCCTGCTTCTCTTTCTCTTTATTATATTAACTGCCAGGTTTCTTGGGCTTATTGCAGAATATATATATATATATATATATA
>NC_142930.1:145086990-145116990 GCF_046866305.1 Octopus bimaculoides
ATATATATATATATATATATATATATATATATATATATATATATATATATATATATATATATATCTATATATATATATATATATATATATATATATATATTATATATATATATATATATATATATATATATATATATATATATATATATATATATATATATATATATATATATATATATATATATATATATATATATATATATATATATATATATATACCTATATATATATATATATATATATATATATATATATATATATACCTCTTTCCAAGTGCACATTACCAGAATGGCAACAAAGTGCAGACGATTGGCTGGATGGATCCTGAGAACATTCAGAACCAGAGATAAGGAAACCATGATGATCCTCTGGAGGACATTCGTCCTCAGCCACCTGGATTACTGCTCACAGCTGTGGTCACCCACCAGTCTGAAATTAACAGCAGACCTTGAAGCAATCCAGAGGAGATTCACAAAGAAGATTGTCTCTTTGCAACTGGTCAGCTACTGGGAAAGGCTGAAACAGCTAAGACTCTACTCCCTGGAGAGAAGGCGGGAGAGGTATGCAGTAATATACATCTGGAAGATCCTGGAAGGAATTGTGCCAAATTTTGGCATTGAAAGCTACACCAATGCCAGAACGGGACGGCACTGCATAGTGCCAAAGATCCCAGCAATGCCATCGCGCTTCAGGACCAGTTACTGCAACAGCTTGGGATTCAGGGGCCCACAGCTTTTTAATATTCTCCCAAAGAGCCTGAGGAATCTGCACAAAGTAGATGTAGGAGTTTTTAAATCAAAGCTGGATCTCTTCCTATCGAGAGTCCCAGATGAACCTACCTCGCGGCAGGAGGTGCAAATGAGAGTTGCTAAATCAAACTCCATTCTTCACCAAGTGCCACATATTGTAAGAGGCTCCCTGTAATAACAGTGTAGCAACACGGTGGTGCATCAGCATGGCCGCAGCTCTGAGCTGAAACTTTGAAATGAAATGAAATGACTATATATATATATATATATATATATATATATACCTATATATATATATATATATATATATACCTATATATATATATATATATATATACCTATATATATATATATATATATATACCTATATATATATATATATATATATATACATATATATATATACCTATATATATATATATATATATATACCTATATATATATATATATATATATATACCTATATATATATATATATATATATATACCTATATATATATATATATATATATATACCTATATATATATATATATATATATATACCTATATATATATATATATATATATATACCTATATATATATATATATATATACCTATATATATATATATATATATATATACCTATATATATATATATATATATATATACCTATATATATATATATATATATATATATATATATATATATATATATATATATATATACCTATATATATATATATATATATATATATATATATATATATATATATATATATATATATATATATATATATATATATATATATATATATATATATATATATATATATATATATATATATATATATATATATATATATATATATATATATATATACCTATATATATATATATATATATATATATATACCTATATATATATATATATATATATATATATATACCTATATATATATATATATATATATATATATATATATATATATATATATATATATATATATATATATATATATATATATATATATATACCTATATATATATATATATATATATACCTATATATATATATATATATACCTATATATATATATATATATATATATATATATATATATATATATATATATATATACACATACACACACACACACATATATATATATATATACACATATGCATATGTGCCTCTGTGTTTGTGCATGTATGCATGCATATATATATACATGTATAGTTATCTAGCCAGTAATTCTAAGCCTATGCAACTCATCTTCTCATCTTCATTTTAAATGTTGTCCTATAAATGTCACCCTCTATTGAGAACTTTAATACTGCCAGTTGTACCGATTTAATAAGATACTCTCAGAACAAATTATATTGCTAATATTTAAGTGTGTTCCACTATCTAGATGACATCAAAAACATCTTTTTTTTTTCTTCAATTGTCTACATCAGATTATCTTCATAACTGAGTTTTCACTTGCATAGAAAATGAATGATATTTACAAAGTTTCTTAATTTGCCAAGATAATCACAAAGGACATAAAATATCACCAGGGATGTCCACCATTGGATGTAAATTTCATTCATCAATAAATTATTTTACATATATACACACATCCATATATATATATATGCACACATATATATATATACATAGATATAGATATGCATACATACACATTTATATATGTGCATACACAGACATAGAGAGATATACATTAAGATGACAGAGATAAAAATAATCTAATTCAAATATGTCTGTCTGTTTGTCGATATAGTAATCACAAGTACATGAATGTGTATGTGTGTATATAATTCTTCCTCTTCCTGTGTCAGAGGTTTTAACAATATTAGAATATTAGAACTTAATTAGTATATATATATATATATATATATATATATATATATATATATATATATATATAAGAACATAAATATATCTTTTATAACAGAGAGACAGAGAGAAATAGAGAGAGTGAGAGAGAGAGAGAGAGAGAGAAAGAGAGAGAGAGAGAGAGAGAGAGAGAGAGAGAGAGAGAGAGAGAGGAGAGAGAGAGAGAGAGAGAGAGAGAGAGAGAGAGAGCAGCAGAACACAGTGACAACTCAATTTATCATTTATTTCTTCGGTATATCATTTTTTTCCCCCCCTTTTCCGTTGGTTTCAAATATCTTCACATTTTCTTCTGCTCTCTTTTCCATTTTGTCTTTTCAATGCAAACAGGAAATGGTGTTTAATAATAACTAATTGTTACAAACAATAGAATTTGGCAGCAGATCAATTTCCAATGAAAGCATTCCAGTGTTTTCAGCCTAAGTTTTCTAATAAGCAGATGGCCAAATCTCAAAAATTAACAAGTCTCGCGTATGAAACATGTATGGTGGAAAAGAACAGGGTAAATTTCATCAATGTAAACCAACAATGTAAAAGGCTGACATAATGACAGCTATACCACTACCACCACCACCACCACCATCATCATCATCACTGTAAACATCTCTAGCACCACCTTATTACTCCTAAACTGAGTGCAAGTTTATTAAGTGCAGCAAGCAAGAATTATTCACTTGCGAGTGCAGCTCTTAGTACATTGCTCATTATCAACTATGATGCAATAATGATGCAGGTCTTTCATTATCAAAGTAACAATACTGCATTAAAACAACAAACAAATCAGTGTTGGAACACCGATTCCCTGGAGTCAAGTTCGTCCGAATGTTGCAGAGAAGCCATCAAGACTTGCAATCTATGCTTCCTTGGTTTAGAAGAAATGTTGATTAGCATCAGAACCAGCATCATCTGAACAATGCCAAACAGTGCAGCAATGCAGAAATAGATTCTCAGGAAACAAGAATCTGTAACTAATTTTCAATTTCTGACAGTGATTTTGGAAATGGTTTCCTTTCACATTTATATTGTTGATGTGTTTAGGGAAGGTATGAACATCACAACTTCTGTATTTGTAACAAAGTGAAGTTAGTACTATTAACTGTTACCACCTAGCTACCACAGAACCAGGTGTGGTTGTGTGGTAAAAAGTTCAATTCCCAACCACACAGCTCCAGGTTCAGTCGCACTGCATGTCAACCCCAGCTTGTGAGTGGATTTAGTAGTGGAAAACTGAAAAAGTCAGTCATATATATATATATATATATATATATATATATATATTCTTTTATTCTTTTGTTTCAGTGATTTAGCTGCAGCCATGCTGGAACACTGCCTTGAAGGGTTTTCATCAAACAAATCTACCCCAGAACTTATTTTTTTAAGCCTAGTACTTGAAATTTTGGTGCAAGATTTTAACTTGCATAATTTCTTTAAAAATAGAGGCTTGTATCATAGAACCAAAGGCAGGTTCAAGTGGGTTGGTATGAAAAGGGTTAAATCAAATTACGTCTTCCACCAAAAACAGGTATAGAGTCCAATTTGACAGGCTTAAACACAGTTTCTGTCCACCCATACTCAATTTCACTTACAAGGCTTGCATCAATTTAACTAGGGCTAAAGTAAAAAAGATATACTTTCCCAAGGTGCTATGCAGTGATATTGAACCTGGAACTATGTTATCGCAAAACATAAATGCGGGTAGCCTTGTATCTGACACCTGGGCATGTCCTTCCATCACACTCTAGCCTCTCAACACTAGGCATGGAACCATCCCCACCTCACCATTTAGTTGAAGAGGCTTTTCCCTTTTCCACCTTCTCTCTTCCTCATCTTATAAACTGCTTCGTGACCTCACTTGTGCCAATGGCACTCTGTAAAATGGACAGAATTAGGAAGGGCAACCAGCCATAGAAACCATGCCAAAGCTGGAATTGGGGCTCAATGCGGCCCCGCAGTTTGCTGGATCCTGTCAAACCATCCAACCATGCCTGCATAGAAAACAGATGTTTAATGATGACAACAACAATGACAATGATGATGATGATGATGATGCTGATGATGGCAACAACGGCAACGATGACGATGATGATGACGATGACGATTATGACAATGATGATGGTGACAACAATGATGATCATGATGATGATGACAATGACAATGATGATGATTTTCAACCATACATGCTATGCTATGGCTGCATGATTTCTATATGGACTCATTATTCACTCTCTATACTAACATGAGTACCACAACATCACATTTCCATTTCACCTATATATTTAAATCTCGCTGTGCGTATAAGAAGTTAATATTCTTCTTTGTTACCTTTATTTTGTTGGGTTGTGATAAATTTTATTAAAAAAACAAACAATGTTTACTGATCAGTTTGTTTCCCAAGCTGAAACTAATTCATTTATGTAGCTAATGCCTAAGGCAAGAATATAAACATTACAAGTCATCTCTTCTTTCATTTAACAAGTCTTAAGTTTACAACCATATTTGAACAATAAAAAACCTTGCAAATATGACAATAAATCAAACTGAAGCTATATAAACAACCAGTTTATATCAATAAGTTTGAATTCTTTCCCAGTAAAATAGAACACAATTATCACACAGCAGGAAGCTGTATGACACAACAACATGTAAATCTCCCTTTCATGTGGTCTGAACGCCTGCACAGGTTAGCTGTCAAGACGTAGTTAACTATTGCAGCATATATACATATACATGCTTACTTTCTGTCAAACAAAACTTAATCAATAATCTAAATTTACTGTAGAATTCACCTTACAATAGTCACAATATAACAACAGAGAACACAGCAGCTTGATTTTGATGAGAAAATTGCAGAAATTATCTGCAATAAATTAGCAAGGTAAGTCAAGAAATTTAATGTGATAGACAAGATAAAACTTCTATAACTTGTACATAACTATAGAAGTAAAATGGATGAACTGATAAGATAATGAGACTAAGAGCTCTTAGACTGTGAGTTCGTATTTACTGCAGATATTTTCTTCTTTCTCAAATTAACTGCAGATACTTTCTTCTTCCTCAAATTTACTGCAGATATTTCCTTCTTACTTATATTTACAGCAGATATTTTCTTCTTTCAAGATACTTTATTAAATTCTATTCTATGTGCCTCAGTTCACTAATATGCTGAAGAATCAGCACTAGATAATACTTCAGGGCATGTTATTTACAACTGAAATTGCACAGATTTCTCTCACATTTATTTCATGATACTGAATTCAGTGATAAGCCCCTGGCTTTATGAGCTCCTGTGGTTCTTGGAGACACATTAACCATTTTTGCTTTTCTTTGCTTACACGGCTCAAATGACTGAGAAGATAATATTTCTAATCACCCAGCTAATGAGGTATTTCATTGTCTCAGCAAGCAAGCCTTGCAATTCTATTGCCCTAGATTACAAAGTTAACAAATAGGCACTTGATTAACACCCTCTTTAATGCCTCTTCAAAGTCCAATATAGCTGAGTCATATCATCTCATTATTCAAATACATGCACCTTATTATGCTCAGTGAATAATGTGATATTAATCTTACTGCTGTGAAAGACATTGACTGCAATAAATTATGGTATATATATGTATGCATGACAGTGCACTTGAATACTGCGGCTGTGTGATAAGAAGTTTGCTTCTCAACCATATGGTTCCAGGTTCAGTCCCACTGTGAGGCATCTTGGGCAAGCGTCTTCTACTATAGCCTTTGGGCTAACCAAAGCCTTGTGAGTGGATTTATAAGACAAAAACTGAAAGATGATATATGTGATGGTGGAGGGGGGGGGGGGGGGGTCATATCTATGTGTGATATATTTGTGTTAGTCTCCCACCACTGCTTGACAGCTGGTGTTGGTTTGCAATAAGTACTGAGGATTGATTTGTTCAACTAAACCCTTCAAGGTAGTGCCCCACCATGGCTGCAATCCAATGACTGAAACAAGTAAAAGATATAAGATATATACGTGTTTGTCTGTATGTGTTTAAATAATATGTGAGAGTAAGTTTAACATAGGTGAAAACTAACACATGCAGGATTTGATCAGAAGAGTAGCCTGTGGTATACATCTCGCTTGGATATTAACCACTTCTGAGGCTCTAATCGCTATGAAACATATGTATCCCGGATTTTATCTACTCCATTCCTTAACGCTTGGATTTTTATTTGCATACCATGCAAGCTTGGCTGCCTATCATGAGATATAACATTTGTTTTGTTTTTTTCAGCTTATACTTCGATATGGAAAAAATCCACAACTTTCCACTCCAATAAACTTCTATTGTTCCTGAAAGTTGATTTTTTAAATATTTTCTATGGATTGCTTAAAACTCACACTCTTTCTACACCTCAATCCTTGGATCTTACATTTACACACACACAAATATATATACACATACACAAAACCAAAATGCCTTATGGACTCAATTAGTATTTAAAAAAGAATTGACTTTAACTAGGTTTATAAGTTAAACTTCTACTGATTATTAAATTATTTACATAATATACTGCATATTCAAGACAGTCATGAATCTTTAGATAGGATCACTTCCAAATAATTGCTGAAATCTTATCTACCTTTTGATATCTATGCTATCAAATTTCATATAAAATTTAATTGTGACATCTAAAATTTCCAATTAAGCTAGTAACTGCCACAACACTTATTAGCATGGATTATCTTGGCTCATATAATGCCATGTATATATATATATAGCATAGTATTCCAACTGACCTCAGTTCCAAAACACATCAAATTATTTCTTAATTTCCCATTGATTTAATGACTTCTCTCTCTCTCTCTCTCTCTCTCCCATTGAGAGTAACAGAAAGCTAGGTCATTATGATGTTGTCAAGTGAGTGCTGACAGTTTTATCTTGTCAGTGTTGTTCTGTGTCCTTGACAAAGACACTCAACCCTCAATAGTTCGGTATGCCAAGCTGTAAAGAAGTTCTTTTGTTTAGCTCAGTGTTTCTCAACCATCTTCTACCTATGGATCCCCTTGGTTACTATTTTATTTAGATGGATCCTCCTTGCCATTCGACGTGTTACCAAATCAAATTACATTATATTGTTAGGAACTGTATTAAAAAAAAAATTATTAAAATATTTTGTGTATTGTAACAAAATATTACAGGGACCCCTAAGGGCTATATGAATCCCAGTTGAGAACCACTTTAACTTTTTTGATACCAGCCTGCCTGAGACCACCCCTGATTCTATGGTACAAACTTACCATTTAAAACCTTCCATCAAAATTTCATGTTACATTCCAAACACCGGTTTAATAATGACAAAGTTATTTTATTAAATACCAGAGAGAGCAGACACCTGATCAAAGGCATTCCAGCTTTGACCACCTCATCTTGTATTCAGATGTAGAGCATCTGGAAATACATCACTTAATGTGTCTTCCTTTAATATGGTAAGATGTGACTTAGAGTACTTTTGATTGAGTAACCACAAAAGAATTATTTTCTTGTAAATAAGCACCATTGTATTTCATTACTGCAACTACATACCTCATAATGCAGATGCTGAGAAAAACTGCAACACAAGCATCTCATATCTATTATAGCAATTCAAATTATTGTAGCCAGTAATGGTTTTGAGGAAAATTTCAGTATCATATTTGTACATTTTCCAAAAATGCATATTTTCCAGCTTCTTGAGGAGTAAATAATGTGAAATTACTTTGAAAGCTATTATATAAGCTATAAAATTTCCAGATAATTTGGACAAATTTCATTCCAGCATTTAACCATAATCCATATACAGTTGCATTTCATGGCTGAACAAACTGGTTCAGGTAGCCATTTTAAGTACTAACATTCCTCAAATGTTCACATCTGTCAATATATTTTAAAACCTGAGCAGCTCTATGTAATTTTAATGTTAAAAACACACTAAAAATGTTCACTGCAAGCTGAAGCTCAACATATATATTCCTTTCAGAAGCTGTTGGCATTTTGATGCAAAAAAAACAATAAAAGATGCTCCGACACCAAACTGGTATGAGGTGCTGAATGTTATTTGAAACTTGCTCTAGTCATAAGCGTGGCTGTGTGATTAAGAAGTTTGCTTTGCCACCATGTGCATTTGAGTTGAATCCCACTGTGTGGCGCCTTAGGCAAGTATCTTCTACTATGATAACCCTGAGTTAACCAATGCCTTGAGAGTGAATTTAATAGATGGAAACTGCATGGAAGCCAATCATACATATATACCTGTGTGTCTGTGTGTGTATGCATATGTCTGTGTTTAGCTTTCCCACTGCTTGACAACTGGTGCTGTTTTGTTTACATCTTATTTCTTTATTGCCCACAAGGGGCTAAACATAGAGGAGACAAACAAGGACAGAAAAAGGGATTAAGTCAATTACATCGACCCCAGTGCATAACTGGTACGTTATTTATCTACCCTGAAAGGATGAAAGACAAAGTCGACCTCAGCGGAATTTGAACTCAGAACAAAATACCACTAAGCATTTCACCCGGTGTGCTAACATTTCTGCCAGCTCGCCGCCTTGTTTTGTTTACATCTATGTAACTTAGCAGTTTGGCATGAGAACTGATAGAATAAGTAACAGACTTTTAAAAAATCTGTACTGTGGTTTATTTGACCAACTAAACCTTTGAGGGTCATATCCCTGTATGGCTACAGTTCAATGGCTGAAGCAAATATGAATGATAATTTAAATGAACGGCTTATCTATTCGTATTTATTTTGATTCTTTCTTTCAACTGCAACTGGAATGTTTATTATGCATAAGTGTCAAAAAGTTGTACTATAGCACCAGATTGATCAAGGCTCTGTAAATGAATCTGGTGAGAGTTAATCTAAGAAAAGAAGCACATCATATGTGTGTGTGTGGGTAAGTGTATGTATGCAATGGTGTGTTTGTGTGTGTGTGTGTGCTTCTAGTTCCTAGCCTTGATACATTGCTTTAATTGTAAACACGCATCACCCTCACACACACAGAAATATGTCCAGACTAGGGAAAAATATCACCACACTTGGAAACAGGTGAATGTTGGTGACAGGAAAGAACATCAGGCTATAGAAAGTATATCTCAATAAATTCCATCTAACTCATGAAAAAATGGAAAATCATTTACAGGTAGTTTATCAATCAACCCTGAAATGATGTAAAACAAAGTTGATGCAGTGGTATTTGAACCCAGAACACAGAGTCAGGGTGATTACTGCAAGACAATCAATCCGACACTTTAATGACTCTGCCAATTAGATTTATATAGTCCTAGATAAATAAGATAGAATTATCAAAGGTGGGAAGCTGTTGATTTAGACATCTGCTCAATCACAGCTGACCTGGGGCTAAACAACAACATCTATCTTCTCAACCATGCTAACTAAATATAACAGTTTCAATATTTGTATTGGCACTAACTGTCAGAAAATCTGAAAGATAAATCTGTTGTGCAAATAGCAATTGAACCTAATTTCCTTTCCCAAGACTGAAATATCTATACCATGCCGGTATTCTTATCAGGAGTTGTAATTAAGAAAAATGTCTCATCTATTGCTTTGTAATTGACATATAAGAGTTAAAAGTTATTGACTAGAATAATAAACTGACCTCAAATTCAATATGTTACTGGCTTGTAGCCACTGACAAAGCAAGTTTTCTTATCTTTCTGGTATAAATAATTCAATCTTGAGGTAACTGGACATAGATTGGCACCTGTCAGGAAGATTTCCAAATTGAAATAATCTAAAGTTTCTCTTTTGTCAGTGATATATATACTTAAAGCTGTTCTTTCTGAAGATCTACAAAGGCAACTTTGAAGTTTAAATTACAAACTTGGCCACAGCTGTTTAATTATCATATAGAATCTTTGCTGTAAAAACACTGTTTATAGTGTAATTATGCCAAGTTATGTTTGGTTCACTTCAAGTTATACAGTTGCAAGTATTTTAAAGTGGTCATTAATGTCATAATAAAAAAAAAATTCTTTAATTAAAATTATAATACTTATGATTTTGATGGAAGTGAAAATAAACATGCATGCACAGCCAACTAACTACTGGTGGATGGCTTGTATTTCTGGCATATCCCATACAATATCTTCACTTCTGACCTTGACTAACAATATATGATTGATAGTATCAAGCTAATGCCATTATTCTATACTTGAATCCCTGTCATTGAATTTGATTTAGATGATTTTGCAAGGTTTTCCTGAACATCTGGGATACAATTGACAACTCCAATATTAATTGGGTAAAAAAGAAAAATACTTAAAAAAATATCATTTCAATATCCTGTTGAGGTTAGTTATAGCCTTCCATAATCTTCACTGTAGCTAAAATAAATGCCAAAATACTAAGAATTTATTGGGATCATACCAATCATTTCCTCTTGCCTTTCAAAAGAAAATGGAAAAAATATGAAAAGTAAAAAAAAAAAGAAAAAAAACGATTTTGGCTTTGTGTCTAAGAAAGTAATCAATATTAAAATTGATGTTTATTTGTAATCTAGAATAAACAATAAATGATGAGAATGATAAGGCTAGAATGAAGTAGGATATTTACAAAAATGAATAGCAGTAGCAGAGACAGAAAGAATGAAATTCTGTATCAGACAGGAAAGAACTTGAAGAGTTCATTGTGAAAGATCTAATACAAATAAACTACTTTTGGACAATATTTAGAAATACACTTTGAATGTATAATATGAATCTGAGTAAGAGACTTAGCTGAAATGAGGAATTAAGACTGACTGGCATCGACTGAGGTTTGATGAAGTTTTTTAGTTTTTTTTTTTTACGTGTGTGTGTTTTGCCAGAAAAGTCTATCACAGTTGTACTGAGAAGAGATGTAGAAAACAGATTGTATATGTTGCTGTGCAAGCTTAGAGGAGTGCTAGATTAGATATAATTTCAGGAGGATGCAGAATGAAATGGTTAATATAGAGAGATAAGAGAGTATGTCAGTAATTCACCAAGAGATAATGACAAATGAAGATAAGTTATTTTGCAGATTTTTCAAATCATAACCATGGAAATTCAGACACATGATAAATATAATGATGAAGATAACAATGATGAAAATAATGATAATGCTGAATATAATGATAATGATTAATTTAATGATGATGCTGAATTTAATGATGGAGATGAACATAATGATAATGATGAACATAATGGTAATGGTGAACACAATGATGATGAATTTAATAATGATGATGACGGTGGTGGTGGTGGTGGTGGTGGTGGTGGTGGTGGTAGTGATGGTCGTGGTGGTGGTGGTGATGGTGGTGGTAGTGGTGGTGGTAATGACAGTGATGAGCAAGCATTTCTATTTCTGTAATGTGGAATGTTTAGTTCCACATTTCAATACTTAACTAAACATATAGCTTCACAAACATGAAGAGAATGTTTTATATTCCAGTTATATATTCTAGAATCTGTTTAAATAATTGAATCATTTTTTTGTTTTCATAACAAAAAAAAAAAAGACAAGTCCGTTACAGAAACTATGTTAAAAATTCTATTACACAAGTCAAATAAGCAATTTTATTGCATCAGTCAAAATATTCTATTTACACAAGTTAAATCAAGTATTTTACCCAGCTATTTACACCAGTAATTTACTATCTATTTGCATTCAACAGTTTGCCCAATTCTCTTTTATGGAAACAAAAATAATAGTCAACTACTTTAAAAATCACACTCCACAAAAATGTATTTATCGCCTCTTCTTTTTTTTTTTTTCTCCTTTTCAAATAAAACTGCCTTATCAGAATATTAGAGATTGGTCTGAGAATTTTAAGCACCAAAATGATCAATGACGCTACTTGAGTTTTCAGGAAAGTTGTTTGCAAATATTATTACAGATAAAAAGATTATTAGCATTTCAATGAACCAGCGTACAATAAAAGTGAAAGTATATAAGTACCAAAGCATTTATTACTATGGAAATCAGTGCCAGTACTTAAGTCAACAGATTCTTGAATTCTTCTTTGTAGAAAGCATTGTTTGCAGGTAAATCTAGAGAACTCTTTAAAAACAAAGATAATGATTGTTCTCATCAACCAGTGATATATTTAGTTACTAGCTTCTTAATCATAAAGTTAAAAAAAGAAATTTTCGGAAAGTCAACTCCTTCAAGCTATAAACCATTATTAATCTTTTCCGAGACTCTTGAGTTGCTATTACAGCCAAAGATCCCTAAAGCAGTTTGATTTAAACTAGTTCACTGCAGTTAATCCAATTCCTTTTAACATGATTAGCTTTTCATCTTAATGCTCCGTATTTAAAACAGCTTGCTCGATTTTTACAGATACACTTTCTTAGACTTTGTTACTTGTATCCTGTCCACAGGTCATAAACATCCAAACCCTATATAATTTCAAGATCAATAGTAGTTAATCAATAGTAAAAATCAATAGTAAGTAATCAGACCAGCCTTATCTGATTCCTCCTGCTGTAGTAATTTTCCTTTTTTTTTTTTTTTTATTCTAGGTCAAAATTTTCCAAGCTTCTGTCGACCATGATTGACCATATACCTTGTGCCAGCATGTGCAGACTTGGGCAAGACTTGTATGGAAGACTGGCAGTTACCTATACATGCAAGTCGTCTCTTCGTCACCCTTGTTATCTAAGTGAAAGACCACTCTTTAGAAACAATACAGTTTGGTACCAATGTTGCTGCAGGCATTGCTATCAGAACACAAAGGGTAATAACAAATACTGCAAGGAATCTCATCTGATAATATAGCAAATCTGATAATCCACTGCCATGGCTAGTATTTATTTTATCAACTCTGAAATGATGAAAAGCCAGGACTTGAACCATAATGCAGTGATTTAGAACAAATGCAGTGAGTTGTTTATCTAAAGCCCTAACAACTCAGCCCTATTCACTACCTTAATTTGGCAATGTACAACATTTAAAAGAAACTACAATTCAGAAAACACAGGAATACATTAGTTTATTTTATAATGTTAAAATCATTATTCTTAACCAAAAGTTACCCAACATATTTTATATAAATTACAACACAGCACATACCTAGAAGCTACATACACAGATAAGATTTTTATACAGATTATGACCCGTTATACTCAAGTGGGAAATTAACTACTACCATAGACTGAGTTGTGATTATTTAGCTGGAGGTCAACTCAAATTAAGCATCATTAAAGATATTTCAGCTATGACCACTTCATCTTTACTTTCTTTTTCCACCAATGATGTTTCTATTTATCAAAATCCAATGCGTTTTATTATATTTTAAGACTGTAGAGTGTGATGTGAGATAAATGAACTGAGAGAAAAATTAGATATAAGTGGAATCAGAGTGCTGTGTGTGAGAAAAAAAACTATGCTGGTATGAGAAACATGATGCATAGAAGGATAACAGTTGTATAAGAAAGTGATGAGCACTCAAAATGGACAAAAACAGTGGAGGAGAGATACCTGGAAAGACATGGGAAAAGTAGTAAAGACTCTTAAGATGCTGCAACTCCTGTAATGATTGGTAATATGTTGGGCTATAGAACCCATATAAGCATGTTAAGATGCACATTAAAATGACAGAACTGATGGACAATGGGCTTATATATCTATGGTTGGGTCTCATGCTGATTGACTTCTCATTCCTAGTACCAACCACTTTACAGAGTGTACAAGGTGCATTTTATTAAGGGAGTTACTCAGAACGTGTTGTCATATTCAGAACACAGCTAAAGGTTTTCTCGGGCCTACATTGTCATCATTTGCTAGCCAAACACTTTACAGAGTATAATGTACTGGTGTATCTCAGGCAGCATAGTTGTGGTCTAGCACAGAGACACAACAGGCTAACACCGTTTTCTCCTACTAGCAGCATTACCTTGTCTTTCTGTACTAGATTTTAGAGAGTATATTAAGTGAATATTATTGTGGCACTGGCATTTATTAGGTTACCTTGCATCTAGCATGACCAAAATAGCCTTACTACAGTCATTATTTGATCAAAGCAACATGACCAAGTGATGGTTCTTGTTGGTTCTTAGGAGGTTGTTGACTTCAGAATGCTGTTGAATCCAGGTGTTGGTTCTTTTTGTCCTGCAATGTGGTGCTGAGCAAGATTCATTCTATTTTCCGTTGGGCTACAGTGAGGGAATTCATGATGCTGAAGGCATTAATGATAATAATGTTGAGAGCCCACATTTCACTGCCATAAATCATCACTGCCAGGATGTACTCATCGAAGACCTAAGACCTTTCTTTTAATTTTCATGGAAGCCTTGGGACTTCTCATGAGGTTTTCCACCTTTCAAAAGGACACCCAACCAAGTGCTATTCTTTTCTTGATTTCCAGAAGGAGTTTTCCATCTTTCGTTACCATCTTTCCCAGGTAAACATAGGAGGGAAGAAATTTTGAATCAGAACTAAATGTGACAACCTGGTCAACTTGTCTGTGTTCATGTTGTGTCTGTTTATGTCCTGCAGTTTAACAGTTTGACAAACAGAAATCAATGAAATAAGCAATAGACAGAAATAAGCACACATGATTGACTAAAAGCTTGAATACAGAGCTCCAGCATCACTTCAGTCCTTTGAGAAACCAGTAAAAGAATAAAAGAGTGTATTTATCAACCTATTTCCATTATATATTGTTATCATGTAACTAAGATAAATTTTAATTTGCATATAATTCATAGTTTACCCAGCATATGACATGTTAAAGAGAACATAGCCACATACATAGCATCTTAATAAATTGCTAAGAAAAATAAATGTAAAAAAAAAAATCATTATTTTGTTTCGTAATCATTGATTAAATAAAATTTGAATTTCCTAGCATCAGCAGTTCCTGAGATGCCACAATGAACACACACAAAATCAATAGACAACAAACTGGACAAAGACAAAGTCACTTAGTTTTCTTTTTTTTTTTGCCATTACTGGATAAATATTGGGTGTGAAAAATGATAGTAGTAGTTCACAATAAAGTATACCATCAGTAGACTAATAAAGAAAAAAGAATAAATATGCAAATATCTAATGAATTATATATATATATATATATATATATGCATTGTAATTAATACATGTATCTGTTGCATACCAAGACTGTCTTTCCTGTCAGCCTGTCTGTGATCCACAATGTCTCTATTGCATTCATACTCAGTACAGAACTCCTACCAATTACTTTTCGCTTTCTTTTGTTTGTTTCAGTCATTAGACTGCAGCCATGCCAGAGCTCCGCCTTGAAGTGTTTAGTCAAACAAACTGACCTCAGTACTTTTTATATTTCTAAGCTTCCGTTAGACTCTTTCTGCTGAACTACTAAGTTACAGGGATGTAAACAAACCAACACCAGTTGTCAAGCAGTGGTTGGGGACAAGTACAAATACACACATAGATAAAACACACACACACATATATACATAAATAAAGGGCTTCTTTCAGTTTCTAAGTACCAAATCCACTCACAAGGCTTTGGTTGCCCACTGCACCACACAATGAGACTGAACCCAGAACAGCGTGGTTGGGAAACAAACTTCTTACCACACAGCCACACCTGCACTTTTCTGCATATGTATCATTGCACCTACTCACCGCAAGCAGATAGAATCTTGGTTGCTTTCCTGTTGACTAAAACTTTAAGGTATCCCATTTCTAGCCTCTGTTTCCATGTATGAAATTTCTCCGAGTGTTTGACATATTTAGCTATTAAAAGCAGATCATCAGGCTTTATAAGAGCTCCCATCGACAATTAGTCTCAGTTATAGCCAGAGGAATTATAATAAATGGCAAGACGATGAGAATTGATCCCTGATAGACATCTGCCTGCACTTTAAATTCTTAGCTTATCTCATTTCTAATGCTCATCTTGGCTGACAGCACCTGTGTACTTAGCTTATACAGCTCTCACAAACTATCCATCTTCAATTTTTTTCTCTTTTTTTCTGTGTACATACTTCTAGCTGGCTGAGACAGGCCATTCTTGTGTGTAGCACTAAAGAGCTGAACTGACTGTTAAATACCAATATCTATCACTCTCTTTCAAGCCCAGGGTGATCTGTCACTCTCTTTCGTGCCTTTTAAACATGTCTTCAAAAGGTATCTGTCTCCCCTGGATGAAGTACTTCAGTTTCACAATGTTTAATAATGCACATACATTATGTCATATTGATGTTTTGGGTTTTTTTTTTTTTTTAGCAAACTCCAAACTACAAAGCATATGTTGGTAAGTTGTTTAATAATTAAAGGACTTCACTTGTATCACTAGGACACTGTCCTGGTACACAAACCCAGAGTAGAGTGTGCCTCATCTAAACAAATTCCCTTCTTAATTAGTTGTACTCTGTTTCTGTTACTTTCATAACCTTGTCCATCAATTTGCTGCTTCTGTACTTTTTTTTTTTAAGAATATTTCCTTTACCCTTGCAGCAGTCGATGGTCATATTTGAAGGCCAGTTATTTGGTATGACACTCTCCTGAATTACCTAATTGGCTGTGAGAGATTAGATAATTTTACTATGTCAGTATCTGTCTCTGATGCCCACCTGCTTTCTCAGGTTTCATATCTTTAACAATGCTTTTGGCAATATCACTGAGCAATCCCAACTACCTCATGACTCTCATCCTCTTGCATGTATTTGAAAATACACACACACACACACGTCTGTGTGTGCGTGTGTGTGTGTTCACTGACATGGCAGGGTGGTTGAGAAGTTCATTTCACAAGCCATGTAGTTTGAGGGTCAGTCCCACCATGCAACACCTTGGCCAAGTGTATTCTACTATTATTCCAGCGCAACCAAAGCCTTGTGAGTAGATCTGGTGGACAGAAACTGAAAGAAACGTGTGTGTGTGTGTGTGTGTGTATGTGTGTGTGCCTGCGCGCGCGTGCATGCCTATGAGTTTGTCTACATTTGCACTATTCTGAAAATTGCTCAACAAGAAGTGAGGTCATTTCTCTTTCAGAAACAAATACTAGCTCTGTCACACAGCTCACTGTAAATCTAGCCAGTACTTGCATGATATACCACAACATCAGTTTGTTCATTTTGGGGGGTTTTTGGGGGTTTTTTTTGTTTTTTTTTTTTATAGATACTTAGGTTATTCCAAAGAATTAAGAAACGTATTCCCATACATAGTAGACCTAATTATCGTACAATATTGCAACTGCATGAACAAGGACATATCATATATCATAGAAGATGAATACCAAGTTTCATATACCAGGTCTCAGGACAAGCTTACAACCAAAGCATTAAAATATTTCTATTTCTGTCTTCGCTTTAGTATGAAACTAATAACAAAATTTTTTATCATATTTTATCATGTCTTTCATGTCATTTTCATGGCTTAATTGGCACACACAAACACACACACACACATTCAACCAGAGACACACACACTTCATACATACTAATGTACTGTTGAATTCAACGAACTGTCACCATAACAACAAAACTGTTGATAGACATTATTACATATAAAAAGTCTTGCAATTTGTATGTTTTCAACAAATGCTTCATTACATATAAGATTTTATTTCCCTGTTTCTCACTGAACCATTACCTATAAAAATTTACTATATAAGTTTAACAAGAGCAAAACAAAACAAAAAAAAAACATATATAAACTGTTTCCACATATTTGGCAAACCAGGCAATGCTATATGTTAATAACTTAATTAAAATAGTTGCATTTTTCTCTCACCCTCTCTCTTTTTTTTATTTTTTATTTATCTATTTTTCGATTCATGAAATTCTGCAAAAATACTAACTGAAGGCATGCTCATGAAAGCACTAACAAGAATACAACAGTACAATAATGAAAGCATTATATTCTCTTCTTCATTTCCAAGTAATCTTTCAAATTACTAATTCATATATACATACAAAATAACTACACTGTAACGTAGTAAAACTATATAAGTCATTTAAGTTCAGCAAAAATGAAAATGGCCACTACACACTTGGCACCTGGGCAACATTACATAACTATTAGAACACACACACACACACATACACACACACACACATACACACACACACACACACACATATATATACATACATATACACATAAAAAATAAAGTTTGAGGAACTAGTGGTGGTCTGTGTTGGCAATAAAATTCAGTGAAATTCCTGAGTTTGGATCAGTTTTTGTGGTGTGGGGTGAAGAGGAATCTGTTCTTTCTGAACTAACTCTCAATCTCAGAGGAAAGAGGTTTTCAACTAAAGGAATTAGATAACACTCAGAATATATAAGATGAAGGTGAGAAAATAGCAGCAAACGTATGAAATGGGTGTAGGTAATAAAAAAAAAAGAATGCATTAACAAATCAACTTTATGTACTGTCTGGGCAAAGATCAGTTAATACATTCAGATTGTTGCTTAAAAAGTTGGCTGTTTGTAGAGTTCTTTGTCTAAACAACTCTCTAGTACATCGTTTGGATGAACAAGGTGTAACAGAAAGAGACTTGCCAGCAAGAGAGATAATTATAGTCACAAGGAAACCGTAGAAAAAAGTCAGTTTAGCAATATGGGGGAGATCCATAAAAAAAAACAGCAACAAAATGGACAGGGGTAGGAGTTAGTGCATTACAGGCTACGGTGTACAAACAGCTTCAAGCAATGAGGTTACAACAATCAAGCAGTCAACAATCACCCTCTTCTCAACCACAGGTAGCATCACGAGAGGTTGACTTGCACAGGAGTGGACAACTGAGCAATGGTCCAAAGTATTTTTTCCTGATGAAAGTAAGTTAGTATCTCAATGAAAAACAAAGGTTGCAGAATTTGGAGGGGGAGTTGAAGAGGTACACAACCAAAGCTGTTTCATGTCCAATATCAAGTTCTATAATAGTTTGGGGTGCCATTTCATACAAAGTTATTGGACCGATGTGTTTCCTCAGGGCTGCAATTCAACCAACAGATCATAGAGCACTTCATGCTTTTTTGTCAACCAACCAGCTATTTAGTGATATGGAATTTTTGTACCAATAGGACTTGACAGCTGCATAACGTACCAAAAACAATCATAGCCTAATTTGCTAATCATCACATCAACATGCTGCCATGACCAAATAACTCAACTGACCTGAAATGCAAAGAGACTATGCAGTTGCCAAGATCATCAACTTCCATACCAAGTAATAAAGCAGGATTGAAAGTTGCTATCAAAACTATTTGGGTCTCCATAGGTTGATGTCCCCTTTGCTAGGACATATTCAGGCAGTCACTGAAGCTAAAGCATCTCCAACCAAGTACTAACTGATATTCCATATCCACATTCAGCCTTCAATTTTTCACCAACTTACTCTATTGTAATGATATATTTTGGATGTTTTAATATCTCAAGATACTGGACTTTTAATGGTCAATGAATAGAAACCTTGAATGTTAGCTTATACCAGCAAAATTCTGGGAATAGATCAGGTTAGATTTAGAGAGCCTAATATAATAAAAATTTTGATATTCTTAGAGAGACTAATATAATTAAAATTTTGATATTCTCACTTAACTAAAAATAAATATTCAATTTTTGCATATTATTTTACTTTTCTAAGATGTACCTTATATACATACACATTGGTATAAGGAAACTGTATGGAAGCCCATTTTATATACATATACACATATGTATGTGCATACATGTATGCATGTATGTGTCTATGTGCATATGTATGTATGTATGTATGTATGTATGTATGTATGTATGTTTGTATGCATGCATGTATGTATGTATCAATCACTCCCTGTGTTTATGTTTATATAAACACTTCCTGTGTTTATGTTTATATTCTGCATCTTAGCATGAAAGTGTTGCATGAAAAATGAAGTTTGTTGACATACCCTGTAAACAAATTTCCCTTGAGCTCTGTGTTTTTAAAGGCAATTGGAATAAAGCAAAAAAAATCCCGTGTTCGGAAAAAAGACAAGGGTTGGTGACAGGAACAGCATTCCACAGAAAAACAATGCCTGAATCATATACATTCACCCAGCCATACTAGCATAGAAAAATGGACATATACTGAATGAATGAATGAACATCATCCTCACTCTTGAAAACATTTTCAGCAAATCTCATATGTCCACATATAAAAGTAGAAAATAAACCTGTCATGAAACTAATTCCTTTCAGACCACAACCAAACATTAAGAAAACCCACTAATACTTTAACATCTGAATAGGAGTAATATTACTGATAAATAGGTTTCTCAACTTCTAAGAAATGTTCATAAGCAAAAACAAGTTGAGTTGTGTTGCAATTTCATTAATAATTTTGACACCGATACAAACATTTTTTTCCTCTATAATTGTTACTTGCAACAAGACATGGCATTACATTCATAAGCCAGTCAGCAAACAGCAGTTAATAGAGCACCAAGTTAAAGGAACTCCACCTGCCATCAAACAAATAATAACAAAGCCATTTTGATCAAGGTGATAGCAGGAGTTTTGACAGTCCTTAAAAGGTTGGTTCATTTACACCGATTGCCTAAATGCAGGTAAAAAAAAATAATTATGACAGGTCAAGACTGTGTGACAGTAATTAATGATTCAAAGGGGGGGAAAAATTCAACAGAAATGACAAAAAAAAATTATCGAGTCAAATTCTTTTTGTTACACCATGATTATTCACATGCTCAGAGCAGTCATATTTGCACAGAATCCATTACTTAAAAATTACTTCCCAAGTCTTCTGATGCTTCCATATAATCCTGGTTAAGTAATTTATGATGTTCATCTCTTTCCACAGCTCAAAAGAAAGTTTAAAGAGCCGTCTTAAGAGTAAAGAAGTTTAAGAGTAATATGAAAACGTGATTACACATTCAAAAAGGAAGATTTCTTTTACATGTGCATTTCATAGTAAGCATGAACAGTAAAAGAAATGTATAACCAACAATGGAGAATATATTCAAGACTTAATTTACCATTAAAACTGGAATTTCTAAGGACAGTGTTTTCATTGTTTTCTATTGATTTTTTTTTTCATGCCAGAGATATTTAAGGCACCTTTATATAACACACAATATAAAATATACTACATGTATATACATATATATAAAATATAATGTATATTATATATAATGTTATCATTATATATATATATATATATATATATATATATATGTTGTTGTACTTGGGGATGGTCATATTGCCAGTTTAGCCAATAAAAACACACGCACTGTATATTTGGTGTTAATTTGCTTCAGCTTTATATTACATTAATCTTAATCTTATTTCGGCCAGAGTTCTTTTGTCACACTTCTGTGACCTCATCAGTGGTCCTTTGTTTCCTTCTTTCTTATGTGTGTCTCACCTTGCTAACTATCAGCCATTTTGTATTTTGTATTCCTATTGTATGTGTCTACGCATGCGTGTCCTTCAATGTGTCTGTGTCTTTTGTAAGTGCATGTGTGTATGGGGAGTGTCTGTATCACCTATATTCTCTGTTAATACATGTTCGTTTGTATTTGTTTTTATTTATTTATTTGTTCATGTGTGTGTTTTTGTTTTTTTTTTGTTTTTTTTGTGTTTAATTAAATTTTGTTAACGTATGTAGTATTTAATTCCATTTGTTTATCTATGTATTGTATTATACTTTGTTCATATTATTGTTGGTTTATGGGTAACATGTTGTCACATGCTGCGGTTTGTGGTTTGTTAGTGGTGTGTGTTAATGTTCCATTCTAGTTTCCTATTCAGGCTAGGTTTCTCTTCTATTATGTGTGTAGCTTCAGTAATTTGTCTAAGTGCTGCATCACTGCTATGTGTAGATAAGATTTTAATTTCTATGTTGTTGATTGAGCCTCTATGTTCTTGCTCAGCGTGCTGGTACAGAACTGATGAGTTCTTCCCTTCCTTAAGTTCCCTCCAATGTTCGTATATATATATATATATATATATATAATACATCATATATATAATACATCATATATATAATAATATATATTTCTATAGTGAAGATATATTTATATATATATCTATAATGTTTAACAACCTGTCAGGATTCATTCATCTTTCTTTCTGCAGATATTAGTGAAGGGTTGCTTGTTGAAGTGTGGGGAAACCTTGTGAATGTATATCATAATATTCATATATAATATATATAAAAAATGTATTTCATATATATATATATATATACTGTATCAATCTATGTTCATTCATGTTATATCCATATTTCCATGCTTCCATGGGTCGAACAAATGTTATTTGAAGCATTGTTATTGTTTTACAGTTGAATGCCTTTCCTGATGCTAATCCTTACCAGCTTTTCAAATAAAGGATCTCTTTCCACATGATTTTAAAGCACAAAGTGGTCAGATAATTTGTCGACAAGAGAACTGGCCACAACAACACCTCCCACTGTAACTTTCATACAACTAAAAGAAATCACATTTGTACAAAAGAACATGCATATATTTTCCACCTACTAATTCCACTCACAAAGCTTTATTCAGTCCAGGCCAAGAAACAGTTGCCCAATGCCACACAGTGGGACTGAACTCAAACCCACATGGCTAAGAAGTGCATCTCAACTTCTGGCAGTACATGAGCCTGCTATTTTCATTTGCAAAAGTCAACGTTGTAAACCTTTTAAGAATGCATATGTGAGTGCACGAATGTGTGTGTATGTGTGTGTGTGTGTGTGTGTGTGTGTGTGTGTGTGTGTGTTAGCGCACGCATGCAAATATTCATGCTGACATGCTTGGCAAAAAAATTTCATGTTTTGAAATTACTGGTTGTGTGTATGTTATCATCATCATCATCATTTAATGTCCACCTTCCATGCTGGCATGGGTTGGAGGGTTTGACTGAGGACTGGTGAGCCAGATGGCTGTACCAGGCTCCAATCTGATCTGGCAGAGTTTCTACAGCTGGATGCCCTTCCTAATGCCAACCACTCCAAGAGTGTGGTGGGTGCTTTTACGTTCCACCGGCACATGTAATCTGCAAGGTGAGCATTAGAAGTGTGTACGATTATGAATTTAGCAAACTAATAGGGGTTCTCTAAGGTTCTGTTCTCAATCCCATTTCATTGCTCATAGTCTAGGCTATAACAGAGCAGTTTAAGACTGGCTGTCTGTGGGAAGTGTCCTATATGCTAATGATCTAGCTCTTATAGCTAAATCTTTAGCAGAAACTAAGAAATTCCAGAAGCAGATGTACAACCTAGAACTGGGAGGCCTCAATGTAAACTTATAGCAGAGACAAAAGTAGGAAAGACAACAGGGTTCTGTTATAATCAAGGAACTGGTCATGCTTCATAAGCAGAAAGTAGGTTGTAACCCTATTCCATAAACCCTGTGTAAATTATGAACACACAAGAGGTGTAAAGGAATCAGAGGTTAAGGGGAAAGATAGACCTTATGTGTAGTGGATGCTTGGGAGCTGTATGCAACAGGAACATACATGAAAGATTCTGTCAAATAATAAATAATCTGACAGTTCCCTTAAAATATTTGGTAGCTTCTGTTTCCCAGGTGATCAATTTAGCAGTGAAGATGAAGATGCTCCAGAAGCATAACAGCCTGAATAAGAACAAGCTTCAAAAAGTTCAGAGAGCAATAATTTCTGCTGGTAACAAAGGAATTCTCCCTCTGAATGAAAGGCGGGTTGTATGATGCCTATATGCAAAGTGTGATCCTGAATGGCAGTGAGATGCAAATACTGAATATGGAGGACATGTGAAAGCTGGAAAGAATGAAACAAGAGGGCTTCACTAGATATGTAATGTTAAGGAGCATGAATGGTAATGCAACTGAGGTGAGAGAAAAGCTGTTTATAAGAGGAAGGACATGTAGCATACAAGAGAGAAGACGGCACTGTTATGGGTATGCGATCTGCATGAATGATGACGGATGTGTGTGCTTGCATATGTATGCGTACGTATATACATATATGCAAATGCACATATAAATATATGATGACAGAAAGAGAATCTGGCTGCAGAAAAATTGGTTTCAACAAAGTTTCCTTTAACGTATGCAAGCATGGAAAAGTGGACATTATAATGAAGATGACTATCTACACACACACACACATATATATGCATGCATACATAACTACACATATCCAAACATACACACACACACACACACACACACACATACACACACATACATACAACAACATATTTGATAACCTATATTTTATATTCAAGAATATTCTTAACAAAAATGTGCTGTGAACATACACATACATACATTGACAGCATACAACATTAAGAGATTACATCTGTCTTGTCATATTTGGGATAGTGTATCTATTAATGCCCCTTATGCATAAGTTCAGATCATTATCACAGCATCAATGAAAACATATGTGTTGCACTTAAACCATTTAGCCAGATGTTATCCCACCAATAACACCAGACTTGCACAGTTCTTTTTCTTTTGCAAATTTTGTATGTTTTTAAAACTTTTATAGTCAATACATTCTTTAAATTCGAAAAGCCTGGACTTTATTTTATTCATTTATTTATTTTTCTGCAGACAAATTTCAGTAAAATCCCCACTTTTGAAAAATGTTCTCAACAAATAGTATAATATGGCCACAAATATAAGTAAAAACCAAGCTTGTCACAAGACTAATTCCTTTCAAACCACTACCAAACATTAAAGATTGCAGTTTCTCTCTCTCTCCTCCCCTCTTACGATTTTTGCAAAACCATCTCCTACTCTGATGCCATCAACCTACAACAAGCCTACCATATTTTTTATATTTAAAGTTTAGCAATGTAACTATCTGTCTATCTATACTACTTTGTCTTATAACATAAATCTTTCCAATTCTAGCTTTTCATCCACCTCAATATATCTTAGTCATATTTGTTACTTTAGATACATGTTATCAAAAATGACATCACACACACACACACACACACACACACACACACACACACACACACACACACACACACACACACACACACACACACATACACAAATAGCAATATTTGGTTCCATTTTTTTGTTTTTTATTTGAAAGTTAATCTCTCACTAACAAAAACACAATAAAAGATATTCTTAAAGTACAAAATATACAAAACACCATATTATATATATATATATATATATATATATATATATATATATATATATATATTTATTTATTTATGTGTTTTAGCCAAGTGGCTGCGGTCATGCTGGTGCACCATACCTATTATATATATATATATATATATATATATATATATATATATATATATATATATATACCTATTATATATATATATATATATATATATATATATATATATAAATATATAATATATATATATATATATATATACCTATTATATATATATATATATATATATATATATATATATATATACCTATTATATATATATATATATATATATATATATATATATATATATATATAATATATATATATATATACCTATTATATATATATATATATATATACGTATAACAAACATCTTAACCATACTGCAATGTTTGCCTGTGTGTATATGTATATATATATATGTTTATATATAGAGTTTTTAGTGGAGTAGTGTCTGCCTGTGTATGTATATGTACATATATATGCATGTGTCTGTGTATGCATATATATATATATATATATACACACAGACAGACACCCACACATGCATATGTATGTACATATACATACACAGGCAGACATTACTCCACTAAAAACTACATATATAAACATATATATATATACACACACAGGCAAACAAGCAAGTATGGTTAAGATGTTTGTTTCCCAATGCTGTTATTTCAGTCTCAATGTGTAGTTCCTTGGGCAAGTGTCTCCTACTATAGCTCCTTATGAGTGAATTTGGTAGACAGAAACTTAAAGGAACCTATCATATATGTCTGTGTGCATTTTTGTTAGTTTTTTTTTTTTCCTTTTTCAACCCAGGGAATAAGTACTCAATATATGTTATTTAGTATAATTATATATTGTATACAGTGGGCATCTCCTGTATTGCTACACTGTGTTTCACAATGTGAAACTTGAAGAGCGCAAGAAAAAAGTACCAACCACAAACAATAAAAAATGTATATATATCCACACACACACACACACACATATATATATATATATATATATATATATCCACACACACACACACACACATATATATATATATATATATATATATATATATATATATATATATATATACAAAAGTATGATGAGATATGTTAAGAAAGAGAAAAAGGAATGTGTGTACAAGTTAGGTTATGTATGTGTGAAAGAAAATATACATTTTAACCAATTAGGATATGAGAGCTGAGCTTGCAATCTACAATGGGAAGATTAACATTAAGAAAAGCAATCAACTGTTAAACATCTAAAAAGTATTGTGCTTGAAAAGATTGAAAATCTGAGCAACCATAAACGCAAACTTTAAAAAGAGAGAAAAAAAAATCAGTCAGACCAAATTAACATTTGATTAAAATACTACATTATTAACATTGTATTTCTTTATTATTCTTAAAAAGAAACAGGACAAAAAAAAAAACAAAAAAAAAACTATTTCTTATCATAGGAAAAATATGCTCTAATTTTTTTTGCTTTATTTTGCTTTGACTTGTTTTTCGAGTATTTTTCTTTTTAGAAGAGAACCGAATTGTTTTTTTGTTTTAAGTTTATTCTAAACATTGATTACACAACCTGAGGAGTATTTTCTAAATAGAAATCTTGATACCTCTCAATAACTAATTTCCTTGAGTCTTTATTATGTTTGACCTTGATGAAATGCTGAAATCCAATTATACTCAGCCAACCATATTCAATAATGCATTCTTTTTTTCTGTTACAACAATCATTTCAATGGCAACAATCATTAATACAATCTTGTTCAACACATCACTTTTCCTTTTTTTTTTTTTTCGACCTTTAATAGATTGCTCCCACATTCCTCATTCCTGGTCCCCTATCACATTACTACATTGTAAATGAAACAAACCTAAGAATGAACTTAAGTAAATAAAGCACCGTTTATTTCTTTCTTTCTTTCTTTCTTCACAAAAGCCTTCATAGCTGACATATTCAGCAGGATATTTTCACAGCTGTTGTAAATATTCTATTGTGACACTTAATTCTCTCTCCTTAAGGACTTTCAGCAGAGAATGGATTGCTCACAGAACAATTCCATAAAGATGCAATATATATATATATATATATATATATATATATATATATATATATATATATATATATATATATATATATATATATATATATATATATATATATATATATATAATATATATAATATATATAATAATATAATAAATATATATCATATTGTATATTAGTCATTTCATGACAGTTGAACACATTTGCAATCAACTCTCTGATACTCTGCCTAGTTTTAGAGTATTCACATTTAAATTAAAACTTTTCAGTATAATTTTATGCAAAAACCTTTTAGTATACAGTAATCCCTTGACTATTGCAGGTTCCATAACACCCCGTGACAGGTAAAAATCTGCCAAGTGTATAATTTGTATATACTTATTTTATTATAAATGCAAAACAACACCACAGAGGAATCAATGTAAGCTTAAATAATAAACTGCGATAGGTGAACCGTGATAAGGCAAGGGATTACTGTATTCCAGATACCAGCTTAAATATTTTGCTAAAGAATTACTTCACTAAATCTCTCCAAATTCTTCATTATTTTCAAGCTTAAAAATAAAGTTGCGAATGGGTTAAGCATATTTTCCATGTTTTATCTTTGTCATGTTGGGATACCATCTCCAAGTGTTTCGTGAAACAAATCGATCCGAGTACACTGTCTTCTTTCTGGTACTTATTCTACCAATCTCATTTCACAAAACTGCTATATTATGGGGAGGTAAACAAACCATCACTGGTTATGAAGCAGTGGTAGAGGACAATGACACACACACACATAGATATATTCATATATGTATACAATGGGCTTCCTTCAGTTTCTATCTACCAAATCTACTCACAAGGCTTTAGTCAGCTGAGGAGTATTAGTAGAAGACACTTGCCCAAGGTGCCACACAATGAGGCTGAACCCACAAGCATGTGGTTGGAAAGCAAACTTCCTACCACAAGACCATGCCTGCACCTATATATCTAAGCAATTTCAATAAGTCCATTTGATGTCATTTTTTAAAAAATTTATATAATGAACTAAATTAATTGAATTTTTACGTAAAGTGATTAAAAATAGAATACTGCACAAATTTCTATAGAGTTTTATTTTTTATTTTTGTCTTTTTTTATCTATAGGAGGAAAAATAATTCATAACAATAACCGATCATGAACAATACATCATTTGAATCTAGTACAGTTTTATTAAGAAAACATGTTTTCTAGAATTTTTTTTTTTTTTAACTCTAGCCAATTTTCATTACCATTTTTTTTTTCTAAAATAAAAATCAACAAATTCTTAAAATTACAAATAAAATAATTTTATTTCCTTTTTCTTTTTTTGAACAGAAAAATTTACACAACCAAAAAGTCATTTCTCTGAAAATTAAAATAGTAAAAAAATCATTTTCTGTAATTAATTAATTTAGATATAAAATATTTCTAAATTGGAAAAAAAGAATAGAACAAATACTCCTATAAGCTTGTGAAAAGAAAGATATTGATTGTTTCAGGTGATCATGAATGTCTATAGCATCTGTAATAGATAACGAAAGTAAATAATATATACATGCAATATATATATGTACCTTAGACAAATATGTATGTATATATACATATATATATATATACATACATTTATATGTATATACACATATACCTATATATATGTATATATATATAAACACACATATATACGTACATATATATATATATATATATATACATTCATACATATATATATATATATACATATACATACATATATGCATATATACACATATCCATACATACATGTATATATACATGCATACATACACATATATACATACATATATACATTCACACACATGCACATATACATACACATATGCACACACATACACACACACACAAATATTCACATATACATATATATATATATATATATATATATATATATATATATATACATATATATATATATATATATATATATACATATATATATATACATATATATATATACATATATATATATATATATATACATATATATATATATATATATACATATATATATATATACATATATATATATATATATATATATATATACAAGAAATGAGGGCAGGGAATCGTCAATTAATAATAGAATTAACAATTAACAATTTTGCCAAGTAGTTCAGTATGAAATAAACCTTTATCGGTAAGACCATTTATCATCATAAATATAAGGGATTAGCAATTGAGTTGCTTCTCCAACAT
>NC_142930.1:145121990-145144490 GCF_046866305.1 Octopus bimaculoides
GCTCCTGTGCTGGAATCATGTAAAAAGCACCATCCAAACATGGCTGATGCCAGTGCCACCTGACTGGCTCCCATGCCAGTGGCATGTAAAAAGCACTCGATACACTCTCAGAGTGGTTGGCATTAGGAAGGGCATCCAGCTGTCGAAACACTGCCAGATCAGATTGGAGTCTTGTGTGGCCTCCTGGCTTACCAGTCTCCAGTTAAACCATCCAACCCATGCCAGCATGGAAAACGGACGTTAAACGATAATGATGATGATGATGATGTGATGGAAGACAAAGCTGAGACCAGCAGAATTTTAACTCAGAATGTAATGAGTTTGAAGAAATACCATTAGGTGCAAGAAATTCTATTAACTCACTACTTTAAATAATATAAGTAATATAAGTAGTGAACTAAGGTGGTGAGTTGGAACAATTGTTAGCATGCTGGGCAAAATTCTTTTGTGGCATTTCATTGGTCTTTGTGTTCTGAGTTCAAATTCCACCAAGGTCAACTTTATCTTTCATCCTTTCAGGGTCGATGGGAAAAAGTACCAGTTGAGCACTGGGGTCAATGAAATCAACTTGCCACCACTCCCGAAATAGCAGGCCTTCTGCCAAAATTTGAAACCAATATAAGCAGTGAACTTATGCTAGGCAGAATGCCTTGGGATATTTGTTCTGGCTCTGTGCTCTGAGTTCAAATCCTGCCTTCTCTCTCTCTCTTTCTCTCTCTCTCTCTCTCTCTCTCTCTCTCTCTCTCTCTCTCTCTGTATTTGTCTGTCTCTTGCTCTCTCTCTCTCTCTGTCTCTCTCGCTCTTTATGGCTGTCTGCCTCTTTCTCTCTCTATGTCCATTGTCCTCTTTCTCCCTCTTTCTTTATATATGCCTATCTCTCTTTCTCTCTCTCTCTTATTTTATATCTGTCTGCCCCCTCTCTCTCATTCTTTGTCTCTCTCTCCTCCCCCTCTTGCCTTCTCTCCTCTCCCTCCCTGCCTCTCTTGCAATTTCTGAAAGAAAATGGCTATAGTCAGGTCTTAGGCAGATAAGCTCCATTATGTTTGAAATGCCCCAAGCACTTTGTATGTCATAATAGTGCCTCTGAAGAATAAAGGAGATGAAGCCAGAATACAAAAATAAAAATAAGAAACTGTAACACATTTAATCAGGCACTCTACCATTTCTGTGATTACATTGCTAATGAGGAGTCTTTGCATACAAATATTAGCCATGTACCCAGTCAAAAGAAATCACCTAATCCTTTAGTATTCAGATTACTCTGCCTAAATATCATCATTTAATGTCCATTGTCCATGTTGGCATGGGTTGGACAGTTTGACCAGGGCTGGTAAGCTGGAAGACTGTACCAGACTCTGGTCTAATTTGGCATGGTTTCTACAGCTGGTTGCCCTTCCTAATGCCTACCACTCCAAGAGTGTAATGGGTGTTTTTATGTGCCACTGGCATGGGTGCCATTTGCATAACACCAATATTTGTCATGGCTTTGATTTCACTTGGCTTGATGGGTCTTCTCAAGCATGGCATAATGTCAAAGATCTTGGTCGTTTGTCACTGCCTCTATGAGACCCAACACTCGGAAGATGCCTTTTACGTGCCACCGGCATCAGTCACTTTGCTTCTGTGAGGCTCAACATTTGAGTGGAATTGTGAGACAGAAACTGAAAGAAGCCTGTTATAAATATACACACACACACACACACACACACACACACACACACACACACACACACACACACACACATAGGGTGTGATGGGTAAATTGTCACTATTTAAAATTTTTCACACATGCACATTGTTTTTGAATTTTTAATCTTTGGTAGGTCTTCAATTCAATATCATGTTGCATATTTCTGCTAATCACGTGAGAGGCCTTTGTCCTCTATTAGGATGTAGATGATTCCAAAACATAAAATCTGATATGACCTGGTGTTCATCATGACACCAGTACCCCGTAAAGTCTACCCAGCCTTGAGCAACATTATGAGAGATGGGTTGAATATGTCTATAAATCTCCTCTTTCATCTTATGCTCATGCCATGAGATGTTTCAAATCCTCATGAGAAGCCTGGTATATGTACCATCAAAGATGATCTTCAAGCTACTTCTACATACTTCTATATAGGCGCAGGAGTGGCTGTGTCGTAAGTAGCTCGCTTACCAACCACATGGTTCCAGGTTCAGTCCCACTGCGTGGCACCTTGGGCAAGTGTCTTCTATTATAGCCTCGGGCCAACCAAAGCCTTTTGAGTGGATTTGGTAGACGGAAATTGAAAGAAGCCCGTCGTATATATGTATATGTATATACATATATATGTGTGTGTGTGTGTGTTTGTGTGTCTGAATTTGTCCCCACAACATCACTTGACAACTGATGCTGGTGTGTTTACGTCCCCGTAACTTAGTGGTTCAGCAAAAGAGACCGATAGAATAAGTACTAGGCTTACAAAGAATAAGTCCTGGGGTCGATTTGCTCGAGTAAAGGCAGTGCTCCAGCATGGCTGCAGTCAAATGACTGAAACAAGTAAAAGAGTAAATGAGAGAGTATAGTCCTAGTATGAACTCCACACCAAAGAAAACACTGGAGATAAACTAACCAAGTAAATCTCACTAGTTATAAAATTCAGACCAGTTCCTTGTTGGAATTGATCATTATCACAAATACAAATTTGGTAATAAAAATAGAAATAAATTGTTACATGTTTATTTACTCCATCTTAATTTAAATGAAGTTTGTAGACTGAAGAATATTCAGAATCTCTATATCACAGATACTTTGATGAAACTGATTTTTGTTTTTATTTTTGTTTTGTTTTGAATTTTTTTTTTTTGTTTTCTGATTTTTTTTTGTTTTTGTTTTGTTTTCTTACACATCCAGTTTCTGAGATCATTGAGCGTTGACATTCTATAATTAGGTATACAATTAAATAACCAAAACATACCAATCCCATGCACTTAATTAAATAGCAGCATGTATGATAAATTATTACCATTGGAACAGAAGAAATATTTCATTGGAATTATCAATAATAATAATAATAATAACAATAATGATGATAATACTAATATTAAATATACTTAAAAATCAGAAATAAACAGCTCAAACCCAGTTTCAGGAAATGATGGAAAATTCCTGACAGCTTCTAGGTATGGCAAAAACATTTTTAAGTGAGATTCAAGCTGTAGGCACTTTACACGTGAGAGTTAGTGAGAATGAACAGATCTTTTTTTTTTCTTTTTCTCTAGCTGCCATATTAATAGCTAGAGAAGAAGTAAAAAAAATACTTGACTACAAAAATAGTTCAGATATAATGAAGATTTAGTTGATTCCTAGATACAAGTTGCTTTTGTCTGAACTTTAATATCTGCAGGCAGTTTTACGAAGTACCACTTTTCACGATCTGACCTGTAAATTGTAAACAGTAAGATGATACTGGTAATGTAAAACATTAACTTGCTTTAAATAGGAAGACCAGCATCTTAAATTTGGGTACTAATCACAGATTTTAAAAAAATATGACAAGAGGTATTCACATCTGACTGATTTTAAATGAAAAAATATACTCTAATGGTTCAGAAACAAGATAGACCTAGTGATTGTTCTTTAACAAAACTACAAAAAAAAATGATAAATAATGGTAAAATTGATTTTTTTTTAAAGCCATATTTGAATCCTTTCACTTCCTCCCTAAAGTGCTGCCTTAATTTCTTTAAACCATGAAGCACATTTAATATATTTCATTCACTTGTATTGAGAGCAGAGTCACACACCTTCCAAACCTCAGTAACAACCATTCAATGCAATCTAGTCTTTATATCGATAAAAACCCTTTTGTAGAAGTAGATATTTAATTTCTTTTCTTTCCTTCTTTTCTTTTCTTTTTTTTTCTTTCCGTTTTTGCTGTATAGGGGTAGTTAACTTTTGCAGGGTATCAATAAATGTAACTGTGTATATAGAATGTTGAATTTTGCAGTAGGAAATCTACATTCAATACCACTTCATAGTCAATGGAATTAAGTTTCTAACATGAAGTTAATCCCATCAATAAGGAGGTTAGGGTCTTTTCCAGTTCCATTGGTGAAATGATAAAGTAACAAAGCCAGAATATATATATACTTACAGATAAACATACATATATATATATATATATATATATATATATATACGTGTGTGTGTGTATGTGTGCATACACACACACACACACACACACACACACACACTCTCACACACACACACACATATAAATATGTTCTGGCTTTTAGCTTTGTATGATAAAACAAACAAAATGTTTCTCATATGACATACAGGAAAAAAAAGATCCAACAATGCTTGTAATACACAAAAGATCACCGGGTCTAAATGTATATGAAAAGTTCATTATCTGGCATCATTCATTGAGCACATTTCATGATTATCAAAACAAAAGCAACATTAGAGGTTTTATTTCAAGAGAACATTTGCCTGAGATCATTGTATAAATATAATAATAAAAGTAGAATAATAACAACAACAATAAAAAATATTTTTAATAATTCTATTCTAATTATTAAGTTTTTCACATGAGCGTTTGAATTATTTTCTATAAAGATTTGCTTTTAGAAATAATTGTTATTAACTATCTTTTGAACAGAGCATCTAAATGTGATGGTTGGCAATTTGTATTAAACTCATGGTTTATCATTTGCTTTTCACTCTTTGGCTTTATTCTAGTAATGAATTATAGACAAGAGATGGTAAAATGAAACTGAAAATGCCTGTGAGAGAAATTACATTTTATGTTTTGTTACATGCAATAAAATGAATGTTACATTGCTTCCACGACACACATTATACTATATAAATATAGGCTATTTAGGATTGTTCAGATATTTGATAGGGTTACTCCAGCAAATAAAGCAGCATCAAATCCATGTAAAATTATCATTGATGTAGTTGAATAAATCCTAATTCTAAGTGAAAGTAGTAAAAAACAAAAGCCACCTGTTTTATCAGCTGTCATTAGAAAAACGAAGCACAATGATAAAACAGCAATACTAATGAAACCAATGAAAAAATGTATAAGCATGTATAATTAGATATGATATCCATATACTAAATATATCAGTCTTCAGAGTTCATAGGATTTTATAAATAAATGTCAAATGAAAATGCTAACTGATCCAGAAGTTTGGAGTTCAAATCATGCATTTCAGCAAAGCCTTATTTCTGCTTTAACTTCAGTCAATCTAGCAACAAATAAGTCTCACTTCACATCTTTAGAATTGGCATCTTTAGAAATGCTATGCAGCCATGAAATTGCTTGCTTTCAACAAGGAATAAAAATGCATGTATAAATATTTATAGCAGAAACTTTTCAATCATAAAATTAGGCTAGGGAAGGTTAAGGAAGACGGAAGAAGAGAACAAAGTATAAGGGATATTTTGAAAGAGCAGAGAATCGGGTGATAACGGACATGTGATAAAACCAAAGATAAAGAGTGGATGGAAATGTATTGTAAACTGACAGCGAGTTTTAAACTACAATGAATATTAGACAATAAAGTTTGGAACATAATGAAAAATGAATGATAAAGAAAGAGTTGGTAGTAGCCTTATATTGATGAGGAATGGCGACAATGTTAAACATGGAAAATAAAAGAATGAGGTAGCTAAAATTATAATGAAAGATTTAGAAGTCAATGAGGAAAATTGCAGGAAAGCTCGTCATAGAAAAATAAGTGTAAAAATTCAACTGATTGATATGAATTGATCACTTACATGTAATTAATGATAGCAACATCATGATTACTATTTCTCAAGTATGCCAACGGATGTAATCAGAGGAAACACTATGTATTATGTAATATTTTATATTCGTATTCAACAAAATATTTTACAGACACTAATTACTATTTTTTTCACACACACACACACGTGCACAAATGCATGCGCTTTAAATTTTTATATTTTTTTTCTTTTTCGTATTTTTTTACTTCAATATTTCACCACTTCCACAAAAAAAATCTACGTAAACTACTGTAGCACGTGTTTTCGCAGTTGGGTGATTCTTCCTGATGGTGATACATCATGCATGAAATAAAAGTTAGGTAGGAACGCGTCATCGAAGAAAGAAATATACCTCAGCCTAAGGGCCACATTCAATGTCAAGCAATCCAGCATACCAATCACACTGCCAGTACAACTGCTACAAATATTTAATTAGATAATGTCAGAACTAATTTTGTATTCAACAGTTTCTTGAATGATAAAAATACACAATGAGAAGTAGAAGAAACTGATGTTTTATTCATTCACAGAATGGAAGGAAGGTGTTTGTTAGGATCTTGTTACTAGATAGTGAATCAATACTATAAGCATTAACAAGTTTAAACTTGACTATTAGTTCATATTTCCATATTCATTTTAACATTTTGGGCCAATTATGATGTATATATATATATATATATATATATATATATATATATACATATACATGCATGTGTGTGTGTACCTATATATATATATATATATATATATATATACACACACACACACACACACACGCACATATATATATATATATATATACATACATATATATATACATATATATATATATATACATATATATATATATATATACATACATATATATACATATATATATATATATATATATATATATATACATACATATATATATATATATACATACATATATATATATATACATACATATATATATACATATATATATATATATACATATATATATATATATATATACATACATATATATACATATATATATATATATATATATACATACATATATATATACATACATATATATATATACATACATATATATATACATATATAGATAGATAGATAGATAGATAGATAGATAGATAGATATCTGCACATGAATGTGTGTGCATATCAGTGTATATATATATTTACATGTACGTATATATATGTAATGTCCTTGAATCTAAATAGTCTAAACACCAAGAGATATACTATTCATCTAAACAATATACAGAAAATATCTCACATATTACTATCCCCTTTGTTGAGCTCATGCTATATTATATTCTCAAGTCAGGTATCTTATTCTAATTATCTCAGAGCATCTTACAGAATAATAGTTATCAATATAACTGTATTACACAATAGCTTATGCTGAAGAAAATGAAGAAAATACCAGTAACAGTTTAACAATCTTACTTAGATTAAATGTGTAGGTCAGCTTAACATCATCATTACATTCATGCTTCTATGTTAACAATAGAGATTAGCATTATTAGAGCCGATCTGATCAAATTCCTTTCCATTCTTATTATGGGCTACCTCTGATCAGACCATACAGTACGAAATCTCTTTCTCGTAATATCATTTCTGCTTCTAATACCAAATAACAACCATTTTATCTCATTCAGCAACAACTGCCATTTGTGAAAAACTAGAAGCAAATTGCTTTCAATTTCAGTAATTTACATTTGAATTTCTTTCTAAGGTGACCAAGCATTGATATCAGGTTGTGGCAGAACACATAATTTGAGACTTCAAACCTTATTTCGCCATGCATCTTTCCCATAACTATTGCTTGCTGGTACCAAGAACATACAGAAACATTTGTTGAAAACAGCATGTGTACTGTCAACTTCCCACATAATGACACGTGGCTACTTGATATTTCCATAAATAACAGGTTTCATCAACTATTCAAATAAATCACACAAATCGATGAAATGTTCCTCAACTACATTGACCTCTCAAACAGTCATTGTATTTCAGCCATTTAGATTAAGAATATGTGAGAAGAAAAATATTCTAAAAAATGTTCTAAATTCTATTTTAATTATGAGTATGCTTAATTTTTCTTTTTTCTTGGTAGTTTTGTGTATAAGTACTATTTGTGTAAAAGTACATTATCCTTATAATTTTACTTTCATTTTGCCATAGTTGTATAATTCTTCTCCAGCACGGCATTTTGCCATTAACTCTACACCTCCATCATCTCCCTGCCATTTCTTCCCAAATCCACCTAGGCATTCTTCTACAGATTGCTTCTGCTTGGATTACTGGGTATTTCTCTACCCAGCTTACATCCTCCAAATGCATCACATATCCATTACAGTTTGGTCATATCTCTTGGTTCACTACATCTGATCCCTCTTAAAACCAGTTTTCCCCTAAGTACATTAGTATTCTCTTGATTATGCACACAGAAGACCATACTTACCTCAGTCCTTCCCCAGCTTCCACACACCCGGCACATTCAACTCGCATGGTTTACTACCATGCAACATAACACATCATGCACAAACATCATACAATCTGCCCTTTATTCTGTGGGACAAGCCCTTTATTACCAGCAGCAGTAACAGCTCTCTGGACTTTTGCCATTTCATCCTTCCTCAGGCCACTATGCTTTTTGAACAGCCACTTCTCGTGTTTATTAGATCACCTACATGACAAAAGTTATCAACTACTTCTAAGGAACCTTTCAACCTTTTGAAAGAATTTCTTTCATATGTACTCCTACTAGTAGCTACTCCTGTATGTCTGCTACATATGAAACCTATCTTTTCTAGCAACCCATTTGTGACCTCACGGCATCTGAAGAGCTCCCACTTTACATTTGATACAGAATTCCTACCTACTTCTTTTCTGCATATCAAATATAGCCATTCCCACGATGACAATACTGTCCTGCCTACTTACATGCAAACTAAAACTTTTGATTTTCCTAGGTTAACTTAGGCCTAGTGCTGGATTACCCATTAAGCAAAATAAGCACATGCTTAGGGCATCAAGGGAAGAAGGGGGCACCACAGAAATGGTAAATGGTTTACAGCACAAAAGAAATCACTTAAAACTTACTAAGACAATATTCTAGATTCCTTTATCTCTACTAAATATAGATGCAGATGTATTACCTAAGATTAATTTTGAGGATCTGGTCAAAGACTTTGCAATTCCAAAAAAGTAGGAGGAAACTTTTTAAATATAAATAAAGTGGAAGTATACAAAAATAAACATTATTTTTCCTCTTACTGTTTTGTTTTCTTTTGAAAAATAAAAATTTATTTATGTTATTGTTTATATTTTAATTTTTTATGGGGGCACCAAAATCTTTTAAGTGCTTACAGCCTCGATGGATTTTAATCTGGCCCTGCTTAGGCCTCATCAGATTAGGTTTTGCTTCCATATTAGGAATTTTTTCTTTAATTCTTTGACAGATTGTTATAACTTGGTCATTGGCATAGACAACAAGTCCTAAACTCTTTTGTTACGGTTTGGCTAATTGTAATATGGAGAGACCTTAGAACTGGCCCCTGAAGGACAGCTACTTGCATGATAGATTCCTCACTGAACTTATTGATACCTAGCAGACAGCATCCCTGTACATCATTTGCTTAGCTTTTACTGTATTTTCTTAATGATTACCAGGACTACAGAGCAAGATGCTCTCTAAGTCAATGAATGCTAGGTGAACGTATATATAATATACATATACACACACATACATATACTCATACATATATTTACATACATAAAGCAGTAGGATCCTTTCAAAGTGATTGAGGTTATCCAATTATCATCAGTAGCAGCAGCAGTACTGACATTTCCTGTAAGAAGTCAACATCAAGAATAAAGATACATTAACTTTTACTATATGTCAGCTCTATCTGTTATCCCAATCTCCTTAATACAAATCACAACAAAATTACAAAATAGCCAAGCCATCACATATAAATTACTTGCTCTACTTATAAAGGTGTGTATTTTGGAGTTTGTTGGGTGGTGGGGTGAACAGTTTCCAGTGAAGTGTCTGATAAGGGAGTTTGCTTACTATTGTAGTGTTGGTATGTTACTTGAAGTTGCTATGGCAATGTGTGTTGTGGTGTTGCTTGTTCTTAGAGTCACTGACTGTTGCTAATTACATGCTAGAGGGTTTTTAAAATTGTCTTCTTGGTTTTGTTTTATTTCTTGTTCATTTGTTTAAGGTGGATACAAATATCTTCCAGCATTTGTTTATTATTACTGTTATTATTAATATTACTAATAAGGGGACAAGCTAGCAAAATCATTAGCTTAGGCACAGGAGTGGCTGCGTGGTAAGTAGCTTGCATACCAACCACATGGTTCTGGGTTCAGTCTCACTGCATGGCATCTTGGGCAAGTGTCTTCTACTATAGCCTTGGGCCAATCAAAGCCTTGTGAGTGGATTTGGTAGACGGAAACTGAAAGAAGCCCATCGTATTTATGTATGTATATAAATATATATGTGTGTGTGTGTGTTTGTGTATCTGTGTGTGTCTCCCTAGCATTGCTTGACAACCGATGCTGGTTTATGTCCCCGTAACTTAGCAGTTTGGCAAAAGAGACCGATAGAATAAGTACTAGGCTTGCAAAGAATAAGTCCTGGGGTCGATTTATTCGACTAAAGGCGGTGCTCCAGCATGGTCACAGTCAAATGACTGAAACAAGTAAAAGAGTAAATAGTATACCAGACAAAATGCTTTACAGCATTTCATCCATTTTCATATTCTGAGTTCAAATTCTGTTAAAGTCAACTTTGCCTTTCATCTTTCCAGGGCTGATAAAATAAGTACCAGTGATGTACTAGAGTCAACGTAATCGGTGTCCCCTTCCCTCAAAAACTGTTGGCCCTGTGCCGTAATTTGAAACCATTACTATTAATAATTATAATAATAATATTAGCCAATTAAATCAACTCCAGCACTCAACTAGTACTTATTTTATCGATCTCAATTGGATGAAAGGCAAAGTCGACCCCAGTGGAATTTGAACTCAATGTATAGATGGATGAAATGCTATTAAGCATTTTGCCTGGCTTGCTAATGATTCTGCTAGCGCACATCCTTAGTGTCAAATTTTGGCATAAAGCCAGAAAATTTAGGGGAGCAGGTAAGTCAATTACATCAACCCCAATGTTCAACTGGTACTTATTTTATCAACCCCGGTGGAATTTGAACTCAGAACATAAAGATAGACGGAATGCCACTAAGCATTTTGTCCAGTGTGCAAACGATTCTGCCAGATTGCCACATTAATAACAATGATAATAGTTTCAAAATTTGGCACAAGGCTAACAAGTTTGGAGGAGGAGGTTAGTCAATTACATTGACCTCAGTGCTCAATTAGTACTTATTCAATCGAGCCCTGAGGCAAAGTTGACCTCAGCAGAATTTGAATGCAGAACACAGATGAAATGCAGCTAAGCATTTCATCTGGCATGTTAAGATTCTGCCAGCTTGCCACATTAATGATATTAATAAAAATAATAATAATAATGATTTTATTTATTTGCCACAAGGGTGAATGGTGAGGGAGACAATACAAAGACTTAAAGTGTGGGGGTTTATATATAATGAAATGACAAAAAAAAAGGAAGAAAGTTTACACAGTATACACAGAAAAAAAGGGACATATGCATAGCATACAAAGGTTAAAAAAAAGGGGTCGGGGAGGATGATAGAGATGTGGCCCTCCTGATACAGGAAGGCCTTTAGGGATAATCGAGGAACCCCAATGTCCGAGATTTCCTTGAAACTCCAAGAGCAAGTGCCCTCTCCAGTTCCTTCTCTCTGACTCACAGGTCTATACTTAGAGAGGTACCATCCACTCTGGCCATTTTTCAACTTTCACTCACCTTTCAATAAACTTACTCAAGGACAGCACTTCCCTCTCCATTCTCAGTTTCCTTTTCAGGTGAAACTTGAAGAAGTCAACGAGAGTTCTACCGAAGAGGAATGTATCTGTCCTCATACCTTTCAGCCTTGTCCACCAAACAACCTCTTTCACCACAGCCAACAGGCAAAGGTAAACTGCCTTACCTGTCCAATTGAAGGGGGATGGTAGTGTGATCATCACTACAGACTCGGCCGACAGGCGGATCTGTTCCACACATGAAAGCCGCTGTTTGACATAACCCCCACAAGTCAGCAATGCCTGGACACAGAACAAGGGCATGCAGAACAGTTTCATCACTCTACGCACATCTTGGACAAGCCCATCTGACAACACATCCATGGCTGTGGAGTTTATCTCAAACCAGTAGCGCCCCCCCCCCCACTTCCAGTAGCACTGCCTAATAATAACAATAATAATATAGATCTTAATGTTTCAATTTGAAATACTACTATGGTCAACTTTATGGTCACAATTTGAAACAATTTTTATTATTATTACAACTACTACTATTATTATTTTTATTCCAAGGTTAACTTTGCCTTTCATCCTTTCAGGGTTAATAAATTAAGTACCAGTTGAACACTGGGGTCGATGTAATCAACTCATCCCCTCCCCACAAATTGCTGCCCTTATGGCAAAAATTATTATTATTATCATTATTATTATTATTATTATTTCTTCTGTGTTTTGTTGCCTACTGGTGCGTTTTATATCTGTTGTGCATGTCATATTTATGGATGTCTCCTGTGGCACCCCTTTTTTTATATCTTTTCTCTCATTCTTTTTTCCTTTTCCTTTTTTTTTCTTCAGATTAGCTATTTCAATTGTTTAATCTGAGTTTTATTTTCGGGGGATATATTTTTGGAAAGCTGTGTTACATAGCAAGGTGGGCTACATATGGGATTTGGTAGTAGCAGCAGTCATGGCAACAGCAATACAAGCCCTGGTGGTGGAGAAAGTGGTGATGTAGATAACTGTATGTGTATTATATTAACACATTTTGTAAGCATAGTTTTTTTATTTTAAAAGCTTGCATTTCAAGTGTGCTGTCATATCCTGTTAGTGTTTAAGTGCTTTTTGTAATATCTATATTTGAGATAAGGAGCCTATACCATGGTTAGCTTGCCCTGTTTTATTATGGTGTAGTTAGGAATTTGAAAGAGCCCATCATTTTTCATATTGCAATATGAATACTATGAGTGATACAAAGTTATTTAGTTTTTAGTAGAGTGTTTTTTTAGACTGTCCATTTCATATAGTAATGCTTAGTGGTTTATTTTGTGGCAATATGGAGTACAATGGCAGCTTTGCTTATTTCCATGCTGTGTATTACATGTGTAAGATGTTTGTGCTTTGGTGTAACATTTATTTTTATCACTGTTGTACAATGTGCAGTAAGATTATTGTTAAAATTAGGGACTTTCATACAATCATAATAGCAGGATTTCATATGATCATAATAGCAATTCAAGGTATGTTTAAGTAAGTCTGGATTATTCTTTTCGTGTGCAACTTTTATAATGTGATGTGCAGTATTATCAAATCAGACATATGGTGATAATGATTATGATGATCTTTGCCTTTTTTTCAAAATTTTGTTTTTAAGAAGGCAAGATATGATTTAAGAATTATTTGGTTGTTAATTCTAAAAGATTATGCAACAGTGTAGAGCAGGAGTTTCCAACCATAGTGTTATAATACTCTGTGTTTCATGGATCGTAAGGGTGATGTGAGCTTTTCATTGGAACTTATACTTCTTTTATTGGAGTAAAACAAAGATGTTAAAGTATATGTAAATGAGATGACAAGGGCAGAGAAACATTGGAAGCTATTGACATCAAGATTTCCTCAATGACTCCAGCCTAAACAGTATCATACAAACTCACCACTTCCTTAGGCAAACTGAAAAATCTTAAACAGCACGCACCACCTCACACATTCATCACTTTCATTGACTCCACCATAAACAGTATCATATAAACCCACCAAACACCCCTGCAAACCGAGAACTCCTAACCGAACTCACACATTCCTCAGTTCAATATGAAAAATGAATCCAGGTCAGTTCTTTCAACTGCTACACAATTAATAAACCTTACACAACGAATAGTATGCATATACAACATCTAAAGAGAAGCCTGTTTGGGCCATCCTAGCAACCACTGACATCACCAAGGCATTTCATTCTGTTTTTGACTACGATATTAAGGAACAATACAAAATACTAGTGAAGTAAACTATCTTTGAAGTTGCCAATCTTATGTAGAATACATGTATTTGTTTTGTATATTGCATGACAATGACAGGAATGTCTGTATGGTTAAAAGTTAGCTTTGAGACCACAGGGGCATAGGTTCAATCCCACTGAATAGCACCTTGGACAAGTGTATTCTACTCTAGCCTTGGGCCAACCAATGCCGTGTGAGTGAAATTGGTAATTAGAAACTGAAAGAAGCCCATCGTAAATAAGTGCATGTGTGTGTGTGTGTGTGTGTGTGATACTGTTTCCTTGTGTTGTCTTTATGCAATGGTGGTAAAGCAAATGTCTCCATCATGCAAATGGAATCCTTTCTTTTAAATCTTCCATGAAAATATGTCTGGTCATGGGGAATATTGCCTTACTTGAAAATAGGAGAGGGTTGGCAGGAGTTGGTGAAAGGAACAACATTCATCTGTAGAAAATCCATCTTGATAAATTCTGTTCAACCCATGCAAGCATAGAAAAGTGGATGATGATGACGAGGAACTGCAAAGAAACCTGACTTATGTGTGTGTGCATATGTATGTATGTATGCATGCATACACATGCATGAATGTTGTCATTCATAAGAGAGTTCATCTGAACAAAAACAAAAAGGTCTCGTGTTTGTATTCCCAATGAGCATACATCCTATAGCTCTATGCTTTCAAGGTACTGGAATTAGTTGTACATCAAGAAAGGCTTGGTGACAAGAAGAAACATCGAGTTGTAAAAATACTGCTTCAAATAATCATCCTTCTAACCTATACCAGCATAGAAAAACAGATGTAAAACAAACGGACAAATAACAAATGCTGCTTTGTAAAAAATTTTAGGTAAATGATGTAATTATACACACTACCAACAAAATTGCAGATATATTAGTACAGATTTGGTTTATAGACACAGGTGTGGCTGTGTGGTGAGAATTTTTACTTCCCAGCCACAAGGATCCAAGTTCAGTCCCACAACACGGCACCTTAGGCAAATCTCTTCTCCTATAGCCCCAGGCCTACAAAGGCTTATGAGTAGATTTGGTAAACAAAAACTGGAAGAAGCTGTGTGTGTGTGTGTGTGTGTGTGTGTGTGTGTGTGTGTGTGTGTGTGTGTGTGTGTGTGTGTGTGTGTGTGTCTTTGAGTTTGTGTTTGTCCTCCACCACTGCTTGACAACCATTTTTGTTTTCTTTTACGTCCATTTAACTTAGCAGTTCAGCAAAAGGAATTGATAGAATAAGTACTGGGTTTTGAGGAAAAAAAGACGAAATAAGTACTGGGGTCAATTTGTTCAACTAAACCCTTCAAAGCTGTGACCCAGCATGGCCGCAGTCTAATGACTGAAACAAGTAAAAGATAAAAAATATACATAAATTTACAATACTCATAACACCTATTAAATGTTATTTTATTTCATTCAATATTAAACATATCTACAAGTTTCTTCAAAAACATAACTTTGAAATCATATATACTTTTTTTTATTTGGAAACCAGTGTTTGAATGAAAAGCATTACCCAAGGATCACTGTTCTCACCCACTTTTTTAAGGTTATAACCTGCAGAGAATGTTCATACATTTAGGTATGGATATGTGGTTAAGAAGCTCACTTTGCAACTTGTGACTGTTGACGAAAAATGGATCTTCTATCAAAATGTTAAATGTCGTAAACAGTGGCTTTGTAAAAGGGAAAAAGCTCAACCACAACCGAGAAGGGAACTTCATGGAAAAAAGTTTCTTTTCTCTATCTGGTGGGATTGCAAAGGAGTAATTCACTTTGAATTGCTACCACCTAATGCAACAATCAATGCTCAAGTCTACTGTCAGCAATTAGAGCATTTGAACCAAGCTTTGAAGAAAAAAAGAGTGATGTTTCATCAGGACAATGCGTGACCCCACACTGCAAAGATCACATCACAGAAGATCGAAGAGCTTGGTTGGGAAAAAAATTCCTCATCCACCTTATTCTCCTGACCTTGCTCCTTCAGACTACCATTTGTTTTGTAGTTTACAGAATCATTTGGGGGACATAACTTTCGCAAGCCAGGAGGAGGTCGAGACTGACATTTCAGAGTTCTTCACATTGAAACCAAAAGAGTTCTACATTGATAGGATTTGAAAACTTGTAAATAGATGGAAGGAAATCATAGATAATGACGGAAAGTATATTGATGATTAAATTTCAATTAAATATAACATTTGATCACTTGTTTTCTTTATTCAAAATTCAGACAGAACTTATGGGATGACCTGATATATATATAATACATGTTACTAGTAAAAAACAAAGCTAAAATATTGGTAGAATAAAAAAATTGAAACATATTTAACTTTTGAAGCAGAAAATGGTACAGTAATATCATATAATTGTGGGATAATTAAAATATTTTTAATTTGTTTAAATTTTTCATTTTTTTAAAACTTGCATACCATTTTCTACATAAAAATTTAAAAGTTAATAACTTTTTTATTTTACTATTTTGTATATATTTTTAATTTTATCTTTTAATTTTTAATTTTGATAGTGCAAATAATTCACAACGTTAAAATAGGACATTACCCCACGTTTCCAAGTTTGTCCACTTGACAACTGATGTTGGTTTGTTTACGTTCATGTAAGTTAACGTTTCAGCAAAAGAAACTGACAGATTAAGGTACCAACCAGACTTAAAAAAAAAAAAAAAAGTACTGGGTCCAAATTGTTCACCTAAAACTCTTCTTAGCAGTTTCCCAGCAGGGATGCAACCCAAATTACTAAAACAAATAAAGGAAAACAACTTTTCTACATTCAGGTCACCAATAAACTGCTAAACATACCAAAATACACTGGACAGTAGAGACAGATGCAAGACAACTGCATGTGTTATAAGGTAACAACAAAGATGGAGTCAAAGACTTAAATTATGTACTTAGTTTGTATGGTAGTAATTGTAGGGCTGATAGGTATTTAATTACTCTAGCAATAAGAAGCTGTCAAACATGCATGCACATGTATGTGTACGAATGGGTACTGAAAAGTTCCAGGCTTTAGGTAAAAGAAAATACAAGAGGATCAGTTAATTATGATTTCATTTAACATATTATCCTTTCAGATTCACATGGTGGTCCTTCAGTTTTTCTAAGCCCTGTAAAAGAACTCGGAACGTTTTGTCTCCAACCAGGCTTTTCTTGATACACTTAAAGCCAGGAACTTTTCAGCACCCAATCATGAGTGTGTCTGTGTGTGCATGCATAAACAAATGGGAGAGAGACAGAGAGAGGGAGAGTGGTCAGCAACATTATTGTAATTTCCTCTGCGTCACAGTAACGAAGTCAAGATGAAGATTTTGGTGCAATAGAAATTATACTTTGCCAATATTCACCTTACTGTATGTGTGTCTGCTCCTTTATAACAATTTATCTGGACAGAAATGGCAGATTGTAACAAAGAAAGAAAAAAACATAAATAAATAAATAAAAATGTCTGTCTATATTTTCTGTTAGATTTATTTGCTTCTCACAAATAGGCAACGCAACACTCTCTCAATAATGATTCGATACAAACACCACACACTTCTAAATATAAACATATACGATTGCAAAATTTTAGATAAGTTATACTTTTGAAAAAACCTCCTGCAAATATATTTTGGCTTGCACTAAATCAAACTGCATTTTATAAGTAGATATAAGAAATTTATAAGTTTATACTCTATTTTTTTTACACATTTTATATAAAAACAATTTAGTTGTCAATGTTTATAAATGTATAATTTGTTGAAAATTTTCTATAAAGTAATGTTTGTTATATATATCATATATAATATATATATAATAGCATATACTCATAGAATATACATTTAAAAGGTTTGAATATATATATATAAGACTCCAAACTGACTAATGTCTGCATCAGCAAGACTTGTGTAATTTAAGAAAGTTGAATAAAAATAGAGAGTGGAAACATCCATTTCGGACTGAGTCTTTTCTCAGGGAAAAGTTCAGAAGAGAGAAAACGTTCACTTGTCCCTCACTAATTCCTCTCCCGTCTGCATTTCTCTGAGAAATGACTTTCTGAAACATTAAAATTTCCACTGCTCACAGAAAGTTTACTGTACTCGTTTTATAAATTTTACCATGCATGTGTATATATATATATATATATATATATATATATATATATATATATATATAATATATTTATATATATATATATATATATATATATATATATATATATATATTTTAAGGGGTTTAGTTGAACAAATCAACCCTAGGACTTATTCTTTGTAAGTCAAGTACTTATTTTATTGGTCTCTTTGCCAAACTGCTAGGTTACATGGATGTAAACATACCAACATTGGTTGTCAAGCGATGGTGGTGGTGGGACAACCACAAACACACAAATATAAACATATACATATATATATATATATATATATATATATATATATATATATATATAAATGTATACATGTATATGTATATATATATATATATATATATATATATATATATATATATATATATATACGAAGGGCTTCTTTCAGTTTCTGTCTACCAAATCCACTCACAAGTCTTTGGTCAGCCATGTAGTTGGGAAGCAAGCTTCTTACCACACAGCCATGCCTGTGTACACATAGATGTACTACTGCTACCGTTATATTTAACACTCCATATATATTATCATATTCCAGTCTGCTTCCAGTATAGTGGTTAAGTAACTTCTATACTAAGTAGTATTAGTATTTATGAAATATTGAGCAAATGTAAGAGAAATAAGAATGAACGCAAAATTTATTTGATAGTTCCTACATGCATTTCACCTTTATGGCTGTTTGGAGCCCTGCAATAGCTATTCCAACTACATTTAGTTATAAGAGTTATGATATATACTTGTGTGTGTTCTTATTTCTCATCTATGTATATAAAGAAGTAATATAATATTTTCTTATTTCTCATCTATGTATATAAAGAAGTAATATAATATTTTCCTTCAGATATCTGTAATTATCATTGGATAAATTCAACTTTTGAATACTGAAGGAAGTCATCCAAACCTGCTTTTAATGATCCTGTTTATCTAAAATTACAATTGCTTTTTATTCCCATTTCTTGTGACAGAAACATGTTTACAATCAACTGCCCAACAACAATAAGTTATGTGTAAAGCATCTGAATAAACTCTTTGTAAATCATACATATATTCAGTACCAAAGATGTCAAAATATAGTGAAAATGAGCTGATGAGGGAGCCTACAAGTAGTTGCTCAAGTTGCTAGAAAGAGTAGTCAATTTATGCTTCACCATCTTTAAAAAGAAAGGAAACGTTATATAACCTAGGTACTATAAATCTGAATAAAAGATGGTGTAATCATAGCTGGAACACTTTTTGTACGTTTGCTCAATCAGGACTAAATAGCAATACTTTTTCTTTCTTTTATTCTTTTATTCGTTTCAGTCATTTGATTGCGGCCATGCTGGAGCACCGCCTTTAGTTGAGCAAATCAACCCCAGGTCTTATTCTTTGTAAGCCTAGTACTTATTCTATCAGTCTCACTTGCTGAACCGCTAAGTTACGGGGACGTTAAACACACCAGCATCGGTTGTCAAGCGATGTTGTGGGGATAAACACAGACACACAAACATATACACACATATACATATATATATATATGTGACAGGCTTCTTTCAGTTTCCATCTACCAAATCCACTCAAAAGGCTTTGGTCAGCCCGAGGCTATAGTAGAAGACACTTGCCCAAGGTGCCATGCAGTGGGACTGAACCCGGAACCATGTGGTTAGTAAGCAAGCTACTTACCACACAGCCACTCCTGCACCTAACACATGCTAACAATTTTATGAGCTTGTCGTTTTAAAGAGAGTTACAATAAAAACAGTTTGTAACAGAGGAACAAGGCAAGAAATTTCGGTGGATGGGGAGAAGTTACTTTAATTGACCCTGATTCTGGGTAGTTCTTATTTTATCTCTCCCAGAAATATGAATAGCAAAGTTGACCACAAATCCAATTTATCCAACAGGGCAACAGTAGAAGACCCTTACCCAAGGTGCCTTGCTGTGAAACTGAATCCAAAATTATATAACTGTGAAGCAAACTTCTTTACAGATATACCTGTACCTGAGGTACAATCATATTTGTAGAATCCCAATTAAGATACAAAGCACACAACACATGTTGAAACACCAGTGTCCCAGAATCCCTTGTACCAATGAGCTGTCTTCTGAACACATTGTCATAAAGTTGTCCTCCTGTGACACACACAAGAGTGACTAGCATATTTGCATTCAAATCTGCTCAAATATATTAAGAATAAATACGCATATCATTGTATCCAAAACCAATTTTTACAAAAATCAATTAACATTTAAGTTGAAGAATGAAAATCGGTTACAACTTAAAATAAACAAAAGGAAAAGTCCAAGCAGAGAGACAGGTGTAGATAGATGCATAAAATGTTCCTTCCTTTTCCAAAATACTATGTAACAAGTAAAGAACAAAATAAAAGCTGATCGTTTGAAATGTCGTGTGAATACAACTACGAAACAAATCAAAAAAATGAGCTGTAAAAATCAATATATTTTCATACAACTCTTCCTAGAAATATAGACATGCAAAATATAATTTTCTTTGATGTCTTCCAATAACAACAGACCGTCATCCATGTATTACTACTCTTAATAAATAAGATTTAGCTCTTCATCATGTTGTTTCACCCCCAAATCAGCCGTCATATATGAATGATCAAAGGAAAGCCAAGCATGATAAACCTTCCATTTTTTTTTTTTTTTCAGAAATGGAATATTTTGGATTAATATGATCCAATATGCTCTTTTCTAAGATGGTAACATATAGTTTGAAGAATGTACAGTTGCTATTTCTAGCAGGTTGAGTAACCAAAGTGGATGAGGGGGTCCCCCTCAATTGTTTGTCCCTTTAACATGTAGATCATATAAGTATCCTAACTGAAAAGTTATCCTCTTATGAATAAATATATCAGTGAAACAAAGCATACATCATCATTCATTTAACATCCACATTTTCATGCTTGCATGGGTCAGATGGAGTTCCTTGAGGCAGATTTTCCAAGATCAATCGCCCTTCCTGTAACCAACCCTCACCTGTTTCCAAGCAAGGTAATATTTCCCCTGCTAGCCAGGGGAAATATTCTTGCACAACATTGAAATGAATGACATTGCTTGTATAGTAGTGGCACTTATTTACAGCTATCATACAATGTCAAGACAAGGAGATACAAACATACAACCACCCACAGGCACACACATGTATACACACACACACACACACACACACATATATATATGACAAGCTTCTTTCAGTTTTCATCTATCAAATCTTCTCACAAGGCTTTGGTCAGCTCAGTGTTATAGTAGAGTTTCCATCAACTAAATCCACTCACAAAGCTGTAGTCGGGTAGATGCTATAGTAGAAGACACTTGCTCAAGGTGCTATGCAGTGAGACTGAACCTGGAACCATGTGGTTGGGAAGCAAGCTTCTTACCACACAGCCACACCAGCACCAATATATATATATATATATATATATATATATATATATATCAGTGAATGAACTTCACTATGATTTACATAAGTTTGTGAAGGAGAGACAGGCCTCTCTATCCAGCTGGCAAGCTACTTCAGGCTGATGACGAGCAAAGATTCAGAAACATGTCCCTGAATGCTGGCTAGGCTGGGTGGGGGAGCTTGTCTCCCCTTCACAAACTTAAGGACACAGTAATTGTGTCAAGGCCGACAGGAAGCGGTCCAGCTTCCTAGGGCTAAACAGCAGTAGTGTATTCCCTTATTGGGATTGTCACATTAAGTTGACAATATACTACAACTTTATATATATATATATATATATATATATATATATATATATATATATATCATCATCATCATCATCATCATCATCATCATCATCATCATCATCATCATCGTTTAACGTCCACTTTCCATGCTAGCATGGGTTGGACGATTTGACTGAGGACTGGTGAAATCAGATGGCTACACCAGGCTCCAGTCTGACTTGGCAGAGTTTCTACAGCTGGATGCCCTTCCTAACGCCAACCACTCAGAGTGTGTAGTGGGTACTTTTACGTGTCACCCGCACGAAGGCCATGGTGTAGGACACAGCCGTGAACTCACTTTATTTGCCATGTCTTCGCAGTCACAGCATATCTCCAGAGGTCTTGGTCTTTCGTCATTGCCTCTATAACATTTGTTTTTTCCAGTGTCATATCTTTGTTTTCTATTCCCACTCTATACTCATCGAACTCTGTGTCCTGCACTGTAGGTACACTGAGTTCTACGCCAGGTTATTAATCTAACTATGCCCTACACGCATACACACAAAAGTGTATAAGTAAATGTATATGTGTACATGTATGCATGTGTGTATTTGTCTCCATGTGTTTTTTTTTGCATTGACAGCACTTGGGTCATTGTGACATTGTTCATGTGACCCACTAGTAGTGGTTTAAACTGCAAATACATAAAACAATGTGCCTTACTTGAAGACAAATGGTTGGCATCAAGAA
>NC_142930.1:145154490-145186990 GCF_046866305.1 Octopus bimaculoides
TATTCCACAAATACAAAAACTGCCACACAAACAATCCAACATACCTCCATCATCAGCTGCCCCATGTATATCATTATGGTTTTGACACCTGAGCAGTACCATTCAATCCAGTGGTGTCAACAGCACTAAAATAAGTATTGTTTGGCAACGAACTAACCAAAGAAACCACAACTTTCAAACACATTTACTCTATGTACAACCGTATCGATAAATAAATTCTAAGTAAATTACAACAACACTTAAATATGTAACTAAACAGCGACAACTCTATTAAGTCATACAAAAATTATAATCCCTACCAACTTCCACAATATAATATATAAATAAAAGCTTAATAACCACGTTATTTCAATCAATAAATATACAGGCAGGATTAAACACTAACTTTAATAAAACTACAACAAATATATATGCATATACATATCTATATGTACACATACACACATGACAGGCTCTCCTACACTTTCTGTCTACAAAATTCCCTCACAAGGTTTGGTGGGTCCAAAGGTTTAGTGGAAGATATTTGCCCAAAGTGCCACAGAGTGAGCTTAAACTCAAAATGTTATCATTGTGAATCAAACTTATTACCCACATACTTGTGCCAGCATCAAACGAAAATATTTGGTGGTTTTTGGTTGTCTCTTTATGCCTAGATCAACTTTGCCTTACATCCTTCCAAGCACAAAAAATGAATACCAGAAAAAAGCATTGGAGGCAATATAATCAACTAAAAACCCTTTGAAAACTGTGCTCCAGAACTGCTGCCAGATCAATGGCTCAAACCAACAAATGAATAAGAGAATAATCCATATTTTGTCAAAATAAAAAAAGCAATATTAATTTTATAGATTTCAGTTATTTAAAGAAGAAGACTTGTTCTCAAAAGAAACAAAAGGAAAAAAAAAATGAAACATAGCAATTGCTCCCATGAACTCAACATAACCAATCAAGTAAATATGTATTAATTAGGCCTCTAATTGTGAGTGTACATGTTTAGGAAGGGATACACAGGAATAATAATAGCAATCTAAAAGAATGATTTGTGTGATACCTCTTTGAAGAGACATGTCTTTAATTGGTCTCTGCAAACATGATATAATGGTACAGAGCAAAGCAATGTATGCCTGTATATAAGAAAGAAAGAAAGAAAGAAAAACAAAAGAAGATAAAGAAAAGATTATGAAATAATTAACTTACATTATCCAATCTATTTCGGAAACTAATGAGTACCATTGATTATATTCACTTAAGAAAATTTGATTCATAGAGACTAATAAGAAGCAGAATTCATTAAGCTTTTGTTACTTATGTTATTGTGATGACCAACAGGCACTGACTGTAGTACAAACAGTAAGTCTTCAACAATCTTAATTCACAAGTCTTTAATTTAACAACCAACACTCATATGAAAATGTGTGAATGTCAATTTCCCATTGTCTCTTCCCAATGAAATTCCATAATTTAATTAGCATTATTAAATATATTTACAGCACAGGTGAGTATTATTCCTTCCTCTGGGCCTACTGGTTAGGCTGTTGCACTCACAATCACAGGATTCATCATCATCATCATCATCATTTAACGTCCGCTTTCCATGCTAGCATGGGTTGGACGATCTGACTAAGGACTGGCGAACCAGATAGCTGCACCAGGCTCCAATCTGATCTGGCAGAGTTTCTACAGCTGGATGCCCTTCCTAATGCCAACCACTCCGACAGTGTAGTGGATGTTTTTATATGTATATACATACACGCACGCGCACACACACACACACACACACACATACATACATAAAGAAAGAAGATACTCTGTAGCCACTCAAATCACACTCTTCTGTCTCAAATAAAAAAAAAGAAAAAGGAATGGAAAGGAAGAAAGGGTGATACATAAGATAACGTAGTCTGTAGATATACCATATCTGAATAATAGCGCAGATGCTTTTAGCTAGAACAATTTGATCATTGATCGGCTCAATCAGTGATGACCTGGGGTTAAACAACAACAATGTTTTGCAACACAAACTCCTGAAAGAAAATGGCAAAACATGGCATGGTTTTCTATTTCCTTAGAAGACTCAGGTTGGGAAGAAAATAATGATGCTTATTGCTATATAAATACAAAAGTTCTTTAGTTCTTTCCAAGAAATATTGCTTAATAAGTCCTCTCATCTTTATCAAGATCTTATCAAATCTATGATTACAAGCATTTTGTTCTGAAAAGCAAGTTAATCTTTTTTCTTTCTTACTTTTTTTTTCTTTTAGTTTCAAAGAAAGCCATTATTTCCTGTTAAATGAATCAATGCACCATGAGAAAAATACACTACAAATAAAAGTCTTTAAACAGTCTTGAAATATGAACAAAAGAAAACAAAACAAAAAGAGAAAGAGAAACAGATGTGTACAAACAGATGTATAGATTAAAAGACTGACTGCATTCACTTCCAGATTCAACTAATTCACTGTATGCATTGTATGGAATCCAGCTTTAGATAGCACTAGGAATTAATAAGCAAACTTGGCATATATATTCTGTCATTTAGAACACTGAAAGAAGCCAGGACAAGAAAAGAGAGAAAGAGAGAGAGAGAGACATGTTTAAAGAAATAGTTTTATGGAAAAAAATCAGCTAACCTATATCAACAATGAAAATTGATGTTAACCAAATACATATATGCAAAAACATTAATAACAGCTAGAATTTGGGTCTGTGGTCGGTTTCTGCCTAAATGAATAATAGAGTAGAACACCTAAAAGAGAAGGAAGGAAAGAAAGAAAGAGAGAAAGAAAAACTCTAATCATGCTGTGAACAGAAATCTTGTGAATGTCCTTCGATCTTTAGTAATACGATCACCCAAAAAGTTCGTAGCATTGATTTTATTTCAGAACAAACACAATTAAGAGACACCCAACAAGAATGCAAACAAATTTATCATTATCATCATTAAAAAGTAGACATTAAAATATCTATTTTTCTTTGCTTGAATGGGTCAGACAGAATTTACTGAAGTAGATTTTCTAAGGCCAGATGCCCTTCCTGTCAAGCTAATGCTTCTCCATGGCCAGACATTTTTTCACAGAATATTGGAAATGAATGACATTGATTTATAACAACCATGTGATGTCAAAACAAGGAGTCACAAACAGACACACACACCCATGCATACATGCATATATATATATATATATATATATATATATATATATATATATATACATACACACACACACACACACACACACAGATACACAGATATAATGATCGGCTTCTTTCCATGTCATCTTCCAAATCCATTCATAAGGTTTTGGTTAGCGCAGGGCTATAATAGAAGACGCTCGCCCAAGTTGCCACACAGTGGAACTGAACCAGAAACCATGTGGTTGGGAAGCAAACTTTTCACAGCACAAACCACACATGCAACTTATTAAATATATATCACACCAGGTGCAGGAGTGGCTGTATGGTAAGTAGCTTGCTTACCAACCACATGGTTCTGAGTTCAGTCCCACTGTGTGGCACCTTGGGCAAGTGTCTTCAACTATAGCCTCAGGCTGACCAAAGCCTTGTGAATGAATTTGGTAGATGGAAACTGAAAGAAGCTTGTTGTATATGTATGTACATGTTTGTGCATTTATGTTTGTCCCCTCACCATTGCTTGACAACCGATGTTGGTGTGTTTATGTCCCCATAACTTAGCGGTTCGGCAAAATAGACCGATGGAATAAGTACTAGGCTTACAAAGAATAATTCCTGGGGTTGATTTGTTCAACTAAAGGCAGTGCTCCAGCATGGCCACAGTCAAATGACTGAAACAAATAAAAGAATAAAAGAATATAATAGGATATAAACTCAAAATCAGAGCAGCACATATACCTAGTAACTTATTTATCCAATCAGTTTCCATTGAATGCAGCCACCTTTCTTGTTTGTATTTATAAGTCTGTATTATAAGTATTTATGTAATTCTCAGAAAGTATTCATCCAAGTAATGCCATATTCATACAAGGTTCTTAACCCCACAAAGCTTCCTTCATCTAAAGAGTCAATGTCCTATATCAAACCGCTAACCCTGTCAAGTAATAACAGCTCATGTGACAAGCAAGATGAGTTGCATGACCGCAGGGGCTAAATCAAACACCTACAGGATTGTCATAGTTCTCCTTTCTTTTTACAGTGCATTTGACTTCTGGTACACTTTTGTTTTCAAACTTGTGCTCGCAAAACATGTCATACAGTATTTGGGAAAAGATTAGCTTTCATCATATTGACAGTGTAACATATTAGCTTACAAACTTGTTGCTGTTCAGACACAGATTAGATCTCAAACTCATCTACTGTTGTAGAAGCCAGCTTCACTTCTTGTAAACCATTGTATGAGACAGGACTTAGAATGTTGCAAAGGGAATAATGTCAAGATTTTTTCAGGATAATACCTGATAGGCATATGCTTAAGAAATGACAGATTTTCTTCAAGAAATCTTTGATGTAGAGAGTTGCCAAAAGAAACATCTCAAGACCAAAATACCTTTAACCCTTTAACATTCAGATTAATTTGTTAAATGTAATACATATTCATTTACATTATTTTGAATTAGTCATAAATTATATTGTAGAATTGAGATTTTGATGATGTGATTGCTTATTTTCAGCATGACATTATAAAGTACGTGAGAGAGACCGGATCTGACCAATCTGAACCTAAAACATCTAGAATATTTGAGCCTGATATGGCCTGTTTAAATGCTGGCTGTGTGGTAAGTAGCTTGCTTACCAACCACATGGTTCCGGGTTCAGTCCCACTGCATGGCACCTTGGGAAAGTGTCTTCTATAGCCTCGGGCCGACCAAAGCCTTGTGAGTGGATTTGGTAGACAGAAACTGAAAGAAGCCCATCGTATATATGTATATGTATATATATATATATGTGTGTGTGTGTGTGTATGTTTGTGTGTCTGATTTTGTCCCCCTCAACATCGCTTGACAACTGATGCTGGTGTGTTTATGTCCCCGTAACTTAGCGGTTCGGCAAAAGAGACCGATAGAATAAGTACTAGGCTTACAAAGAATAAGTCTTGGGGTCGAATTGCTCGACTAAAGGCAGTGCTCCAGCATGGCCACAGTCAAATGACTGAAACAAGTAAAAGAGTAAAAGAGAGATTACTCAAAAGAACAATATATATATGTGTACATGTCAGAGCAAATATATTTGTATACACTTCATGCTATTTTCCAAATGGATATCACCCAACTGAAGGTGTCTAAAGTAGTTACAAACAACTTGACCTTCTTTTTATCAAGTTCTTTCACAAATACTTCAAAACACACCATCTTTGAATATTTGTTGAACATGAGCGTTGTATGTTTGTTCAGTCTCATATTTTATCAATTAGCATTCATACAATATTGATCTGTCATCATTTAGTGCGTGGCGTGCAAGAGAGACGATTGCGCTGGTATGGACATGTGGTGAGAATGGAGGAGGATAGCTGCGTGAAAAAGTGCCACACCCTAACAGTTGAGGGAACCCGTGGAAGAGGTAGGCCCAGGAAGACCTGGGCTGAGGTGGTGAGGCAAGACCTTCGTACATTGGGCCTCACCGAGGCGATGACTACGGACCGAGACCTTTGGAAATGGGCTGTGCGTGAGAAGACCCGGCAAGCCAAGTAAGATCGTTGCCAGTGCCCCTGGACTGGTTCTTGTGCGGGTGGCACATGAGATGCACCATTTTGAGCGTGGCCGTTGCCAGTACCGCCTGACTGGCTCCTGTAGGATTTTCGAGCGAGATCGTTGCCAGTGCCCCTGGACTGGCTTGTGCGGGTGGCACATAAAAGACACCATTTCGAGCGTGGCCGTTTTCGTGCGGGTGACACGTAAAAGCACCCACTACACTCTCTGAGTGGTTGGCGTTAGGAAGGGCATCCAGCTGTAGAAACTCTGCCAAATCAGACTGGAGCCTGGTGTTGCCATCCGGTTTCACCAGTCCTCAGTCAAATCGTCCAACCCATGCTAGCATGGAAAGCGGACGTTAAACGATGATGATGATGATGATGATGATGATCTTTATCATCACAGAAATAAGCCAAGTAAGCATTTATTCAAATCCTTTAGCATTTGAACTGGCCATATCTGGCCCAAATATTCTACCTGTTATATGTCCAAAGCAGCCATATCCAGCCTCTTACACCTACCCAACAATGTCATTCTTAAAACGAAGTCACATAATTGAAATCCCAGAGCTACAAGATAATACATATTTAATTCAAAACAATGAACAAATAAGCATTACATTTGGCAGAGTGATCTGAATGCTAAAGGGTTAAAGTAAAGTGTTTATCCAAATAATGTCAAAGTGATATGTAGTCTTCTATGACAAGAAACCTTCTGTAACTGCATAGCTAGCCTCCTACATCGAACTGCTACCCCTCTTGCATAAAATGGCTCACATGATCATTAGGTTGCATCACATGACTCTGAAAATATGTCAAGCATGCAATGCAACAACATAAATGTTATAGCATTGATTGCCTTCGTTTCTGAGATAAGTTATCCATTAATTACTACACCAACATTAATTTCTCAGACTATTAATTTCATCTTTTATGTGCTCATCATTAACATGTTCTGAAGGCAATCCTCAATTGCCTTCAGAACATGTATTCCTTTTTATAAGCTTGGTTTGAACCCAGAACCTTTATTTTGGTGAGTAGAAATAAAAGTTCTATTGGCAATATCCTTTGCCAAGCTAAAAACATCTAAAAAGTGGCAAATCAATATATTTTCTTTTGAAGAAACATTTCCATAGTGATTAACCTCTTTAAAGCACTGTCTATTTAGTATGAATACAGCTAAGCAAACAACAAGGATAATACTGCATAAACAATGCTGAATAAAAGATATTAGCCTTGACTTTTAAATTCAACAAGTAATTAAGTGAATCTCTTTACAGAGAAACAAAAAAAAGTTTTCATTGGATTTCTCTCTTTATTTTTTTGGGGTTTTTTTTTTTTTTAAACCATTGCTAGGCACCAGTTTTGAAAACAAATTATTTTAATCACAACGAAAAAAAAACAGAAAAACGTTTAAGCACTTTGAATGAAGAAAGTGAATAGCAAATGTCCCTGTATCACAGCCAAATGACATACAATCAATTATAATTTGGTTGGTTTTAAAGGATAAAAAAGAAAAAAAAAACAAGACAGAAGGCAAGGAGATATTCTACAAAAAGGAAAATGGTTTGAAATATAAAAGTCTTTTCAGAGAATTGAACGAAAAGAATTAACAATCCCTTACTTCTCAACTAAATGAAATCAAAGAAGCCTTTGGACATAGGATTAATTCTCAACATTTTCAGGATGATACTCAATTGCGTGCACATTAGAGCGATGTTCTTTCAATGAAGTGGGGGGAGAAGGTGTAGGAATTTCATTGTTATACAGAATGGCATTAGACTGACACTGTAGCGTATGCACATACTGTATAGGTACAGGAATGGCTCTGTGTTTAAGAAGCTCTTTTTACAACTCAATGGTTTAGGTTCGATCCCAGTGTGCAATGGCCCAGTGGTTAGGGCAGCGGACTCGCAGTCGGAGGATCGCGGTTTCGATTCTCAGACCAAGCGTTGTGAGTGTTTATTGAGCGAAAACACCTAAGCTCCATGCGGCTCTGGCATGGAGTAGTGGTGACCCCTGTTGTACTCTTTCGCCCCAACATTCTCTCACTCTTTCTTCCTGTTTCTTGAGTAACGCTGTGATGGACTGGTGTCCCGTCCAGCTGGGGGGAACACATACGCCATAGAAACTGGGAACCCAGGCCCATGAGTCTGCTTGGGGTTTGAAAGGACGGAAAAAAAATAAATAATAAAACACAAATCCATTGAGAGAAAAATTTGAACAATGTAGTGTGAGCAAGTGATGTATATAGAGGACAGCTGTATATAGAAGGGCAGGGCACTCAAAGTAAATGAAACCTGTGCAAGGGGAGGGCAATGAGGACTTGGGATGATGTGGTGAAATGTCAATTAATGAGATACAGTGCTGCAGAGGATCCACCTATGTATGCAGGTGTGGTGAAACAAATATTAAAATTGATACAGATCATGTGTGTATATATACACATACATGTTTGCATACATGTGCTTATATGCGTGCACACACACACACACACACACACACACACACACACATTTACCTACATACATATTCATATGTATGTATCAGCATGTACACAGACATGCACACACACACACATATATATATATATATACATAACCATGCATACAACTGTCTGTGTCTGTGTATGAAATAGTTTTAAAAGCCAAAAAAAGAACCATTTATATCGGTTACAAATAATACAGACATTGTGTTTGAAAAAATAAATTCATACAGAATTATGAGAATTCTTGTTCAACAAACTACCTCCCCACTGTGTGCTTTATTTCCTGGGAAATGTTGGTATCCTTTTTCTACATAAATAAATAAATATCTGTGTATGTGTGCGCACATGTGCACATGTGCACACACACATATATATACACATATACATGCATACAAGCTTGTGTTTTGCATGCACATGTCAAGATTATATATATATATATATATATATATATATATATATATATATATATATATATATATATATATATATATATATTTCTTACCCCACAGTTATGCCAGTATTGTGTGTGTGCGTGCAATTGTTTCTAATTTTAAAATGACAATAATTGTTAATTATCTTAGATATGAATTCCTTAGTAGCTGTGAGCCAGAAAGGGTTAAAAGAAATGAGAACAAAGCCTGCATCAATGATATCATTGAGCTTATTTAGAATATACAGACATCATGACACTTTATATATATTTACTGTGCATTGTAAAAGAACAATTCATATGGGGAGGTACATATCTACATGTGTGCACACGTGTATGAACAGCATTCTTTCTGGTTTTTTTTTAATAGGAATTCAGTAGTTAAAAACCCTGGTAAATGAATAATATTATGGCAAATAGTGGAAACTTGAAACATGTACAGTTAAAATGCTTGTTAAACCAACATTGTAGGTAGAACAGTGACAGCAATGATATCAACACCAGACTGGGAAAAAAAGAAAATATAAAATAAAATATAAATAAAAATAAAAGAAAACAATATGTAGACATCAACCAACACACCGACTGACAAACATTCATACACAAATATTCCGGTGACAAACAAAAATGCATTACATAATTAGACTGGCAATATCAGCACAATGTCTTTAATTACAGTATTTGAAGAGATACAAAGCACTTTCTGATGCCTGTCTCCCCCACCCTTCCTTTTACAAATCACATCAGGTGTTTCACAAGCTTCTTTTATCTTTTTGCTGTTTCTCATTTTACATCAATTATCTCAACTCACAACTTCATCCAGATATCATTTTAATATGAAATATTTATTCACTTGTTGAGATGGCTAAGTGATTTAAGATATTGAATTGCCTACTCTATAGATTCTCAGTTCACGCCCATTACGGGTATTTTTGCTGCCCTTGCAATCCAAACACAACGTCCTCAGCAGGGATGGCACTGTGCCCAAAGCAAAGTAAGAGATTACCTGTGGCTTTCAAATTAAGGTGAGGAGCACCACCAACAATTTGCATATGAGTTTTACATCTAATTAATACCATGAACACTTAGTAAAAAAGAGAGCAGGTGAGGTTACTCCCAGAGCAAAAAGATCTATAGAGGACAGGTGGGTCAAGAACATCAGGCAGCATTTTTACTTATCACATGATTCAGCATGAAATATTTCAAATTTTGTCCAGTAACAAATTTTGCCCAGTGATATGCATAATCATAAAAGTGTAGAGTTCTTGAACTATAAATTTTTGACTAAATTTTCCAGTGAAGGTGGTTGGGTAGCACCCTGTAAAACTGGCCTAAGCAGATGAATACCCTGATGCTAGCACTGGTCCTAGCCCTCAGTTCACTATGAGTGGATTTGAGAAATGGAAACTGAAAGAAGCTCGTCATGTGTGTGTGTGTGTGTGTGTGTGTGTGTGTGTGTGTGTGTGTGTGTGTACATGGAAAACAGATGTTAAACATTGAAAATGATGATGAATAGACCAATGCTGTGTCATACAATTGGGCTGGTACAAAGACTTGCCATTCTTGTGATAGAAAGAAGAAAAGGACAATCTTTTCAACCATATGTGTGTATATATGTATGTGTATATATAGGTATGTGTGTATATATATATATATATTCATCATGTTAAACCAATAATCCCAGCATATTTTTTCTCTCTCCACTTTTTCCATTCTCTCTCTATTTTGTTGTACCTCTCAATCCTTTCTGTTGAAGAGCATATTCTCGAAACATCAAAGACTTTTCCATTCTTTCTGAGTGTCAAACTAATACACCTGCTTGTTGCTCCTTCACCGTTCTTTGTCTTTTGTTTTCTGTAGATTTGAACTATGTATGTGTGTGTGTGTGTGTGTGTGTGTGTGTGTGTGTGTGTGTGTGTGTGTGTATGCAGCTATGTATTCAATCTATGTTAACTTTGAAAATAGATGTTAAAAGATGATGATAGTGAAATATATAAATACATACAAAAACACACACATACACACACACACACACACACACACATATATATATATATACACCAGGCCAAAATGGTGACTAAGATGTGATCCCTGACCAGTGTTTGAGATCAGCAACAACTCATCCAAACTAAACCCATCCCATAATGGAAAATGGATGTAAAATAATGATTGTGTGTGAGTGCACGCAATCATATTTTTATATCCACATTTTCCTTGGTGAAATGAGTTTGGACAAGATGTCTTGGGGATGTGTTCCTCGGTCAGTTGCCCTTCCTGATACCAAACTTTTTTTATTAATATTTTACAAGTAACTTACTTGGCAACAGCTACCAAAATACAAACACTGTACAGAAAATATTTGGTGATCACACACACACACACACACATACACACACACACACAAACACTCACACACATACATGCACATACATACACATATATGCACGCACACACATCCATATATATATAAACTTGTAACCAGTTCAAATATGCTTGAAGCATTATTTGAACCTGTATCACTGTATTTTGTTATTGAGAAAATTTCTCTCCGGGGTTCGAATATGCCACAAGCATATTTGAACTAGTAACAAGAGTTTGTATTTAAATACATCATCGCTTAGCACTGCTACCCTGTATATACACACACACACACACACACACACACACACACACACACACACGCATCTTGAAAGTCAAATACCTTTATGTAGAAATCAAAATAACTCTCTTATTATTCACCTGTCTTATAAAAGAAAGAAAATCTACTGTTTTCTGTCGTCTTCATCTCAAAATGGTTAATGACCTCTTCAGAAAAAAAAAATATTATTCATACAAGTCTCAACACGCATAGTTTGAGTGATGAATATTTATTGTGTTCTTTCATAACCAGTCTTTGTTTCAGAATCTTAATAATGTACTATACCTTTATATATGTATCCTGAATATACCTTGCTATGAAATGCATCAAAGCCACTGATCATCAGCTCTGAGAAGTTTCCAATTTTAATTAGGCAGTATGTCTCATACTTCCTGTAGTACTACCAAAATGATGTACATAACACATTTAAAAATCTTCTAGCACATATCTATACACACACACACATATATATATACACACACGTGTGAAACTGCTAATCTAAATGCATTTTTTTCTCTCTCTGTTTTTTTTTTTTTTACCTTTCTACGTAGTTTTCTTTTCTCATTCCTTCCTGTAGAAGTGCGTAAGCTAAAAACGTCAAAGACTCTATTTTTCCTGAAAATCAAACTAATACACCTTGTTTGTTGTTCCCTCACCTGCTTGTGTGTTTTTTTTTTGTTTCTTTTTTTGTGTACAATTTTGAACCGCACACATACACACACTTATACATATAAAATAACAAAGGTGGCTATATTCAATATAAACCAAAAAGGAAAAATTCAACTGTCACCAATTGTGACTGACAGTGCAAAGCAGCACCTGCAGTGCTAGAAACAAGAGTTAAAAACTCTTAGAGCTGCAAAGAAGCATGTATATATATATATATATATATATATATATATGTATGTATGTATTGGGTCATTCCATAAATAATGTGGTTTTTTTTATATTTCTTTTATTTTTCAAAATTAAGATTAACAAAATTCCTTTTTAATCTAAAATATACTCTCCTTCATTTTCTACAATGTTCTTCCATCTATCTGGTAGATTTGCAAGGCCCCTCTTTTAAGATTCACTTGTCTGTGATGAAAAATACTCCTCCAGTACTGTTCTGACCTCATCTACAGAATTCATATATTTTCTGTCCAAATTATTTTGAAGATTGTGGAATAAATGATAATTAGAAGGGAGCAATGTCTAGTGAATATGGTGGGTGGGGCATCATCTCCAATTCAAACTGCTCCAGCCTTTAGAATGTCATCCTCACTGTTTATGGCCAAGCATTATCCCCATGGAAGAACACCTTTCATCTTGAAACCAAAGATGGTTATTTTTCTTCTAGCACTGACTTAAGTCACTCAAGTTGCTTGCAGTAGATCTCCTTTGTTATTGTTTGGTTTGGGTTTAAAAGTTCAAAGTCAACTAAACCTTTTATATCTCACCAAACAGATAATAACACCTTACATGGGTGAAGACCTTCTTTAGCCTGGGGTGCCAGTGTTTCTCCTTTCCCTACTCACTGTCTTTGGTGCTTGACATTTTTATAAAGAACCCATTTCTCATCACCAGTCACTATTTGGTCCAAAAAAGGTTCATATGCACAATCAGACTCGGAAAATTTGTGAGGAACCTATTGACCCAATTTGCTGACTTTTCCGATGGCACACACGTTGTCGATGAATGGTTGAATGACCAAATCCAAGCTTCTCTGCTAGTTCCTCAACAGTTACGATGGGATTTTGTTCCACCAGGGTCTGCAGGAAGTCCTTGTCGAGCTCTACATATCTTCCCGGACAAGGCTCATATTCTAGGCTGTAGTTTCCAGTTCGGAAATTCTAGAACCGCCGTTGACACTGGTTTACACATACTGTCCGATTCCCATATACTGCATTAACATTCCTCGCACTTTCCATTGTGCTGTTGCCTTTATTAAACTCATAAAGCAAATTATTCCAAATATGCTTCTTTGTCACTTCTATAATAGCTTTGAAAAAATAACTGTTAAAATCGAACTGCAATCTTCAAAAATTGCACTAAGAATAAGTACAAGGTGAAATTACTACCTTCTTTTATAGCAAGTTGATGCAGGTAGTTTATCCTGTCCCCTTCTGACTTTTAGTTCATGCAATTGAAAAAAACCACATTATTTATGGGCTGACCCAATACATATATATTCAAATATGAATTAGAAGCAGTTCAAGGTATATAAACAAAATCAAACACACATACACAAGGTATGTGTGTTGTTAGTTCATGGATTGGCTCTGAGTTTTAGACATAAGAGAATATATTCTCTATGTACCTAGTGTAAAAAACAACTGTTTATTTACCTCAAGCTGCTTCTAATTCATATTTGAATTTTTTCTATGGCATGAAATTTTGGGACATGCTTGGAGATGGTGTCTAAACCATTTAGCATATAATCATAGTTGGCGATGTGGCTTGCAGCAGGCCTTGTTCAGCATGCAGAATTGATAAGTCAGAACAATAACTAAATATCGAGTTGTTTCACTTGACTGTGACTTACTTTCAGGTGTTTTTTACACCAGGTACATACAGAATATGTTCGATTTTGTATGTATGTATGTATATATACACTACAAGTGTAGGCATGGCTATATGGTTCTTTGCAGCTATGGGGGTTTCAAGTTCAGTCCCACTGTGCAGCACTCTTGTTTAAGTGTCTTTTACAGCTTTTTGAGTGAATCTGACAGACGGAAAGTGTATGTGTGTGCACGTACATTTGTCTGTATTTGTTTCTTCACACACCACTTGACAACTAGTGTTGGTTTGTTTATGTTCCTATGGCTTAGCAGTTCAGCCAAAGAGAAGGACAGAATAAGTACCAAAGAGTTCTGTAAGACTTTTAGTTCTGCTTCTTGCTAAACTAACAAATATACATCACATATAGATTGTTTTACACACACACACAACACACAGTTATAAAAAAAATACAGTTATACTATACTATAGATTAGTAACAAGTTTAAATATCCGAAATTCTGAAATATATCAATATAGGGAAATACATTACACACAGAAATTCTGAAATATATCAATATATGGAAATACATTACACATACACATATGCTGAGACACAGTCACATATTAATACACAATGATAAGAAGGTCCACACCAATTTAAATGGTTAAGTATATATAGAGATAATCAGTCACATATGGAAGGTACAAACACACATCCATACAGAGAGCAAAGTGCACTCTTTTACTCTTTTACTTGTTTCAGTCATTTGAATGTGGCCATGCTGGAGCACCGCCTTTAGTCGAGCAAATCGACCCCAGGACTTATTCTTTGTAAGCCTAGTACTTATTCTATTGGTCTCTGTTGCCGAACTGCTAAGTCACGGGGACGTAAACACACCAGCATCAGTTGTCAAGCGATGTTGGGGGCACAAACACAGACACACAAACATACACACACACACACACACACACATATATATATACATATATATGATGGGCTTCTTTCAGTTTCCATCTACCAAATCCACTCACAAGGCTTTGGTCGGCCTGAGGCTATAGTAGAAGACATTTGCCCAAGGTGCCACATTTAGAAATTTTTCTCTCTCTCTAAGAATATGAACCCAGAATCACAGAATGCAATTTTATGTTATTGGCAAAAGTGGTAAGTTGGCAGAATTGTTATATACTGAATTTAATTTCTGCTGAGGTCAACCTTGCCTATCATCTTTTCAGGGTCGATAAAACAAAGTGCTAGTCTAGTACTGGAGTCAAAAGTAATTGACTTGTCCTCTCCCTTCAAAACTCTCAGCCTTGTGCTAAAATTAGAAAGAACATTGTCATTCTCTGCCTTAAGGACACTCAAAAATGAACTCTTTACAAAGGCTCACACATAGAAGCATAAAGAGTTAATGAACCTTTATGAACTTTTGTTCACACACACACACACGCACACACACATACACACAAACGGTTTAGAGATATAACTTTCACCACAGGCTCACAACTAAGTTGTATAGCATGTCTTCAATTCAACTGCATCCAGCAAGAAAGCTTTTTGGCTCTTGACAGAGCTTCCAAACATCAAACTCACCACCATCATCGTTTCTTATAACTCAGTATGAAAGCTTCTTTGCTTTCTGCACTAAGGTTTCCCAAGCTATCACTCATCTAAGTATTAAGTTTCACTTTGCTTAAGTATTATTAACAGACAAGAAGCAGTGTTTACAATGAGATATGACCATAAACAACTACACACATAATCGTCTTGGTGTGGACTATCATCTACTTTGATAAATTTACATTCACCAACAGTCTACAACAACAGATGAACACCCAAAAAGGTATCTCCACTATGCCGCTTCTACAATCACTATTACAATGCATGTATATCTTAACTGTATTACAGGCTCCTTACATATACAACCACAGTATACATGGAACACTGAGCTTCTAGATCCAAGCAAAGCTAAACCTGCTCATTTCACTTCTCTGTCCCCATCTATGTTCACTCACCACCACCACCATTTCTGTGTTTCATCCTTTTGAATAAGGAATAAAAGCAGCTACTTATCTACATCTTTTTTTTCTTTTTTTCCAGAGGTCTCTCTTGAACATAGAAAACTGATCATCAGAAGCTGTAAATGAATACAAGCTATACTAATTTTAGCTAACTATCCTAATTCTTCCAGTCTAGGAAAGCCAGAAAAGGCTACAACTACTGCTCTTACTTCTAAAACTATCTCATAAAAGAAAACATAAAACATGACTATGGTTAAATTTTTTGAGCCAAATCCAAAATCTAAATTCAGTTTTTTTTGCCTTTCGCTTTTTTTTTTTTTCTTTTTTTTCCCATCCAATCTGAATTTTTCCTATCATTGACATATTCCATTTCAGCTTGCAGTCCTATTTACACCTGTCTGCCAATAATTTATAAATGTAAAGGAAAAGAATTCAATGAAAGATAAATCGAAAATATGTCGAACAGTATAAAATACCTTTTCCGACATACCCATTATTGTACTTCAAAGTGCTTCTCTACCATATATACATATAGATATACATATATATATATATATATATATATATATATATATATATATATATATATATATATATATATATATATATATATATATATTATACCTCACAGGTATTTAAACTTGTTACTAATCTATAGTATAGTATAACTGTATTTTTTTTTATATACATATATAAAGAAAGTAACTTGAATAACTAACTTAAATATAATTATTTCAACCCAAGTGTTTTGAGGTTATGTAATTCATTTACTTAAAATTAGTGCTCATGAATAAATAACTAGATGTCAACTGTTCAAACCATCCTCAGCAAATTTAGTTTCATCTGCAGTTAATTCAATTTCCTTCTTTACTCTCAGCTATAAAAAGAAGAAAGAAACTAAGACAGAGGAATATCACCAAAAACAAAGCAAAAGAAATATCCAAATTCACCTACAAACGTTACTTTGGAAGTTAAAATAGGCCACCAAGAAGTGAATCGACTCGTACAACAACCTGTCACACCCCTCAAGATGATAAATCTCTGCCTTTCACAGTTTCTATGATTTGACCTGAACAATTAGACTCTTCCATTGGATGCTGCTGCTGCTTCTAATTCATGAATATTGATTTCTTAATTTAACACAAGGCCAATTGTTGATAATGGTGATGGTGATGATGGTAATAATGGCGAGAAGGAGTAACAGTCTATACAAATGGTACCCAACTGGAGTCCATATGAAATTTTGTCATTAAAATTTATGTGCAATGAATTAGTTATACTTGTACAATACACAAAATATTTCAACAATTTTTCTTATGAAATTCCTAATTATTAATTAATTATGAAAATACAATAGGATTTTTTTAAACATTGAATGGCTATGGGAATCCAGAGGAGTAAAAAGAGTAGAATAAGAAATAAAGGCATTCCATAGACAAAATATGACTGAGAACAAGTGGTCTATACAAATGAAACCAGCAGCACCACCATTTTTTAAAAATATATTATCACCAGTTCTGAAAGGGATAGAAAGATCAGCCAACCATAGGGGATGCTATATCAACTCAGAACATAGCAGAAAAGGGGGCTAAATTAAACGTAGTGCTTTTACTAACTCACTGCTTAGACAAATACAGCTTTAACTTTGGCAAAAGTCTATAGATTTGGAGGCAAGAATGTAGTTGATTTAAATCAGTAGTTCCCAAAGTGGGCAGCACTGCCCCCTTGTGTGTGTGTGGGGGGGGGGGGGCTGGAAAGATTCAGGAAGGCATTGAAGAATAGTGCGGTAGGTATAAAAGCAACAAAATAATGGGTTAATTAGGTTAAGTTTTGTTTGTGAAATGCAGTTGTTTTGAATTTGCTACAGAAAGTGGTCTGTGTTTGTTGTGGTGAGTGTATGTGGTAGGGTGGGAGGGAAGTGCAAGAAATGTGGCCTGAGGTGCCAAGGAGGTGGCAGCTCCAGAAAAGTTTGGAAACCACTGATTTAGATGAACCAGTGCTTGACTGGTATCAAATCTTCTCACTTTTATAAACTAGAGAGAGAGAGAGCAAGACAAAAGTTAGAGTTAACTGCAGTTGAATTTGATCTGAGAATGCTGAAGGCCAAAACCCAATATTACTAGGTTTTTACTCCATCACTCAATGACTTCTGCAATTTACTACTTCACAAATCTTAAAGACTATTCTCAGGAGAGAAAAACTGCCAAGTGTAATATATGCTAATTGTACATCTACACAATGAGCTTCATAATGACAAAATACCTGTACAAGTTTTTTTTTCTTTGTCAGAGAATAGCACCATAAACAAATGTAATGATGAGAGATATTTGTTTTTTTTTTGCGAATATGATGTACAGAATAATACCGATACAAACATTGATTTCTATAAAGCAAACCATAAAGCATCTCACTTGATTAACTAAACAGAGTTGAATTGTCTGGCGAGAGAAACATTGGACCAAGTAAAGACAAAGCTGAATTGATTGTCACAGCTTCAGGAATGAACATTTCTGCAAGGGGTAAGGAAACAAAAAAATATCAGTATTCTTTAACTGTCACCATAAATTCTTTATAATTTGTTGTAGTTTTGATACAGTTTTTTTTTTTTTTTGCCTTTTCTTTCAAGAGAAATATTTTTTTTCTAATGTTAATAGGCAAATAACAGCATGAGGAATAATGGAAACTTTTCATAGACTTTAGTTAAAAAGCTAAAAAGCTGTATTGGTGCATAAGAGTATTAAGTGACTGTCTGTCTGGAGAGAAAATACTGTTGCTATGAATGTAACTTTTAAATACTTTCTAATGTGGCCAATTATTCTGAGCAGCAGAACCAAGCAATTTGAATTTTCTTAGGCTTGTAGCTGGAGTATGTTTCCTTTGGGATTGTTAATGACTGTATAAATTATCATATCAAAAGAGAACAACAATAAAGAAAGCAACAGTTTGCAGGAAGTCAAACGATATTTGATATATTGAGTTAACATGCAGAAATACTCTGACTCACTACCTGATTAAAAATATTCAGAGCCAGTTCAAGTTAAAGAGATAGAGATGATGCCCACCAAAGAGGAGCAAGACTGGATGGAATTATAAGAAACAAATGAGAAATAAAGAGGATTTAGTAAATCTACATGGCTGGATTGTTCCAGCAATACAACTCAGTCAAAGGATTCCAAAACAGGTTCAACATTGGTTAAATTTTTAAGTTTCTTATTTAAGTCACCAAAATGTTGGAGGATCAATAAAAATATGATTGAGAGACTAGACCTCATTTAGATGAGGTCTGATTGAAAATTTTTCACTTCTATTAATTGTGAAAAGTGATAGCTTCAAATTCTAATAGATCAGATTATGCAAAAGTGATTCTTGATGTAAAGTATAAAGAAAAAAACCCTAAGCCCTATCTAGCTTAGAATCTTTAGTTTTAATTGATGAAAATTTTTTTGACAATCCTAAATAACAGACTATTTATGCTATCTTAATCTAAATTGTGTTGGAAGCTAACAAAGAAACTGGCAACAAAGTGTTATTAAGCATTAATTCTCTGCAGTTACATTTTTGTGTTGTTTTCCTCTCCAGATTATAACAGATAGCAACAACAGGCATAGAAAAATTAAATCAAATATGGGAGATAGCGAAAAACAAGTTTGGAAAGATTACATCAAAACATTTCCTAGAGAGAAAGAGATTCAGAAGGAAACACATCCAAAAATTATTGATGACTGCAGTTTGTTCTTCGAGCAACAGAATAAAATCTTACACAAGAAAGAGTTGATGTAACAACTTTTAAACAACTAATTATAGTATATTAATGGTTTTATTCATTTATTTATTCCTTGTCTTCAGTATTTTAGTGCATGTTTTATCTTTCATGTGATACCATGTTAACAAAATTGACAAGTAGCTGAAGTCAAACAGAACAAAATTAGCTTTTACGTATGCAATAAAACTACATGTTGAAATATATTTGAACACAACACCAAGGTGACTATTAGTTCTGCACCATTTACATTGAGTATCAATGATATTGTTTGTTAACGGGCTAACTTACATTTAAATAACTAGTGCCTTCTTGATGCCTGCTTATAGGGGACCACTGAATAGGATTTTCCTTATGCCAAAGTTGATGATTAAAAACTCTATGGCAGAAAGTCTTCAAGAGAATGCTTCTAAATGAGAACTCTTGATATTCAAAAATTCATTCACACATCAAGCTACAATGAGCATGTTTACTGAATTTTCTTCCATCTATCACCATTCTTTCCTCATCTTGGCACTTCAACCTCTGATCTTATCTTTTCATTCACCTTTCTTGCCAAGATGCAAAATATCAGATAATTATTTAAAAATACTGATTTAACAGAGCCCATCAAGATTTTTTTCTTCCTTATTCAAAAGAATTATTTATCAATTCCTAAATTAATGTACATTCTTGGTACCAGTAACATAGCAACTCATTTCAACAGTTGTGTGAACTGGAGCGATGTGAAAAATAAAGTGTCTTGCTCAAGAACACAACGCATAGCCCAAGCTAGGAATCAAACTCACTACTTAATGATTGTGAGCCTGATGCTCTAACCACTGAGCCATGCACCTTCACATGAAACTTGAAAATTTAGCCAATGTAAAACTTGTTTTAGGGTCCAATGATCAAACTGTGTTGCCCAAACAATTTGGGGTCATGGATTTTACATAAATACTCTTCTTTGTTTCTCACTTGTTTCTTCTCTTATGCCCCCACACATGCACCTCTTTGGTGGGTTACATCCTTTCCTCTTGAACTTGGACTAGCTTTAACAGAGAGGTGGATGAATCTCTATGATTGAGGAAGAGACTTCATCAGTTAGCCCCAAAGCAGAATAATTCAGTACAGTCTAGAACACTATATATATATATATATATATATATATATATATATATATATATATATATATATATATATATATATATATATATATATATATACATATATATATATATATACATACATATATATATGTACATATACAGGGTGAGTCAAAAGTCATGCTCCAGAATAGTCAAAGATTGGGGAGGAGACTTCGTCAGTTAGCCCCAAAGCTGAAGGATTCAACACTATATATATATGTGTATGTGTGTGTGTGTGTGTGTGTGTGTGTATGAATGTATGTATGTACAGGGTGAGCCAAAAGTCATGTTCCAGAGTTGTCAAAGATATATGCTTCAGTTTTTCTAACATTGAATAAAATAAATAATGATGAATATATACACACTTGAACATGATGAAGAAAATGAGTAACAATAATAATAATAATCCTTTCTACTAAAGGCACAAGGCGTGAAACTTGGGGGGAAAGGTGCTAGTTGATTACATCGACCCCAGTACTTGACTGGTACTTAATTTATCGACTTCAAAAGGGAAAAGGCAAAGTGGACCTCAGTGGAATTTGAACTCAGAATGTAAAGACTGGTGAAATACCACTAAGCATTTTGCCCGGCATGCTAATAATTCTGCCAAACCACCACCCTAACAATAATAATAATTATAAGAACAACTTAAGATAAATAAAATGCCAAACGTTTCGGTGTGTATCTTTTGGCCCACACTATGTATGTGTGTGTATACATACGTATATATATATATATATATATATATATATATATATATATATATATATATATATATATATATATATATATATATATAGCCGAAACATATTTTTGATTCCTCAGTGTATTTTTGGAGACTGGATTAATATTTTGCTTGTAGCAAATATTGGCTAGTCCTAGAGCAAGGTAACTCAACAGAGTCTAGAACAAAATATTTGGCTGAGACATATTTTTGATTCCTTCCAGTGAAAAACTTTTTGGAGATTGGCTTAATGCTTTCTATAGCAAACATTTAGTAGTCTACTTGGTCCAGAATAAAGCTGTACATCTCTATTTCACCTAGACTTGGCACTGACATATGTGAAAAAGTATGGTGCCAAAGTGGCAGGTCCCTTGATCCTGGGAGACCCCATGGTCTTTCATGTCAACTGAATACTGGTAACTTCGCTTGATATCTCAGTTTTAAAGTGTATAGAACCATTCAGGGATAATAATAATAATAATAATAATAATAATAATAATAATACAAAATACAAAGACCTGGAAATAGAGGTAACTCGAATGTGGAACCTAAAAGCAGAAACAATTCCTATCATAGTAGGTGCCTTAGGTATAATTAAAATATATTCAGACAAATACATAACAAAAACACCAGGACTTACAAATATATATAACATACAGAAAATTGCACTACTGGGCACTGCACACATCCTACGCAAAACACTTTCAATACGATAACCATAAGAGCATCACAGCAAACCACAGCACATACCCAAGGCACACAGAGCTGCGCTCGGTAGTGAAGTGAAAGCACGTTATAAAAATAAAACTACTGAACAACAATAATAATAATAATAATTAATTCTGGTTTTATTTTTAATAATTAATTCTAAGGTCCAGTCAGATTATCTTTTGAAACAGGACTAACAGAAGATTACTTATATGAGACACTATCTATATAATAATCTGTTTGTTCATTTGCCTGTTAGAGAGGTGGAGGTGGAATGAATGAGAGGTGGAGTAAAAGTGAAGGGGCGAGAGAGAGAGGGGGAGGGAGGGGTGAAGAAAGAAGAGAGGAAGAAGTAGAAAAAAGTGATTAATATTAATATGCTAAGATCAAATGGTCACATGGTCAGTTGAAGGAAGAGGCAGAGAACAAGAGAAAAAGACGAGAAAAGGAGGGAGAAAGAAGTGTTAATGTGTAGTGGGGTGGGGAAGGAATACTTATTATGTGGTTAAAAAGATAGCTGAATGGAAAGGTAGAAAGAGATGGACAAGGGAGGCAATTATATTGAGAGAGAGAGAAAGAGGCAGATAAGTGGTGGTGGTGGTGGTGGTGTGTTGATAGTGAAAAGTATTTTTTTTTCATTGAACTAATTTCTGTTTTTACAGTGACCATCACTTCAATCATGCACATAAGTGTAATTATTTATCATCTGTTCACTAATTAATATTTGTTTATAATGATTAATTTAGCCTAAACTCTGAATTCACAAGAAACACAGTTGAAAGCTGCCCAAGAAAGGATGCACAGATATAGAGCATGGATCAGAGAGGAACGGTGAAAAAATATAAGAAAAAGAGGAAAAAGACAACACCGACAGAGACGTGAGGAAACAAATGTAGGAAAACATGAAGAATATTTAAAGAAAGCTAAACTATGAATGCTATAAAAATACAAATCATCCTTTCTTTCTTACATAGGTCCGCTTAATTTTTTCCATTCCATGGAATTTCCATGGGTCCCACTAGTAGTAAGTGTTTCTGTTGCATCCTTGTATATTCTAAATGAAGTGATGGAGAATACCGCATCTGCAAATGATCTAAAAACCACATGATTTGGCAGCATAACTTGTTAACCACACAGCCACACCTGCGCGGCTGAGTGGTTAAGAATTTAGGAGAAACGGTAGATTGTAGAAAAATTGCCAATTGCAGGTAAATTACATTTTTCGACCTGTCATATTTGAAATGTTAGGAGGAGCTAATCCACTAACCATAAAGTTCTTGACTTCTTGGCATCTCATCTAACATAAGTGTCAGACAAGCTCATGGGAGCATATGGCTATTCCAGAATCTTAGCCTTGCAAGCGTTCATGATAATGCTGCAAACGTCTTAAATTATTCCACTTGATTGATTGCAACAAATTTTATTGTATATATTTTATTTATTTATTTTTTTTAAGTTCAGATAGCAAACAGAATTATCTAATGATGATTTTCTAGTTTGTAGTGTTTACAGGTTAGAAAAGTAGGGAGAAAACAATACTGTTTAATATATAGTGTTATACTACAATACTATAGACTTACATGTGAGGATTTGAAATGTTCCTATATAGGCACGGGTTTTGAGTTCAGTCACACTGCTTGGCACATTGTGAGAATGTGTTTTACTATAACACAGGGCCAACCATAGCTTTGTGCGTGGATTTGGAAGTCAGAAATTGAAAGAAGCCCACAATGTATGTGTGTTATTTCTTTACTACCCACAAGGGGCTACACACAGAGGGGACAAATAAAGACAGACAAACGGATTAAGTCGATTATATCGACCCCAGTGCGTAACTGGTACTTATTTAATCGACCCCGAAAGGATGAAAGACAAAGTCGACCTCGGCGGAATTTGAACTCAGAACGTAGCGGCAGACGAAATACCGCTTAGCATTTCGCCCGGCGTGCTAACGTTTCTGCCAGCTCGCAGCCTTATGTATGTGTGTGTGTGTGTGTGTTTGTATCTTCTTGCCTTGACATTGCATGATAGTAGTGAGTGTCACTATCGTTTCCACTAATCTGCAAAAATATGTCTGGCCATGGAGAAATATTACCTTGCTTGGAAATATGAGAGGATTAGTGACAAGAATGGCATTTGACCATAGAAAATCTGCCTCAGTAAACGTTATCTGACCCATGCAAGCATGAAAAAGTGGACATTATAATGTGTTAGGAAGGGCATCCAGCTGTAGAAACTCTGCCAAATCAGACTGGAGCCTGGTGTTGCCATCCGGTTTCACCAGTCCTCAGTCAAATCGTCCAACCCATGCTAGCATGGAAAGCGGACGTTAAACGATGATGATGATGATAAGAGGCTGGTATTCTACTAATAAGAACTTTCTAGCTATTTGCAATATTACAAAACTTTCTAGTAATTCACAATAATATTCTAGTATTCACAATGTTCTCAGGAATGAAGGCGACAAGCAAGGCAAAATGCTTAGTGGAATTTCGTCCATTTTAATGGTCTGAGTTCAGATTCTGTCAAGGTCACTTTTCCTTTCATCCTTATCCTCCGGGGTCAATAAATTAAGTACAAGTAGAACACTGGGATCAATGTAATTGACTTACCCTCTCCTTTGAAATTGCTGGCCTTGTACCAAAATTTGAAATCAATATTCCCAGGATCAAGGGACCTGCCATACTGATACCACACACTTCTACTGAATAATGGAGCAGTTTGAAAATCGAAGTTAAAACTCCTTATAATGGCTAAAAATGGTTTTAGTGCTTTTCCTACCTTGCTACATTTTTAAGAATGGTGAGTTGGCAAAATCTATTAAAGCACTGGGATAGAAAGCCACAAAGTATTTATTTGTTCTGTTTTCAAATCTTGCTAAAGTCAACCTTGTCTTCTAGTATTGATAAATAAACAATATGTTTTGAATTTTAAGGTGGCGAGCTGGCAGAAACGTTAGCACGCCAGGTGAAATGCTTAGCAGTATTTCATCTGTCTTTATGTTCTGAGTTCAAATTCCACTGAGGTTGACTTTGCCTTTCATCCTTTTGGGGTTGATAAATTAAGTACCAGTTGCATACTGGTGTCGATCTAATCGACTGGCCCCCTCCCCCCAAAATTTCGGGGCCTTGTGCCTAGAGTAGAAAATATGGTCTGAATTAATCTACGTTTAGAAAACAATACTGAGTGTAACAGCGTGGCTCATATTGACAATAATGCTTTGATAAAATGACATATAGAAACAGAATGGCATATAGACAAACACAAAATCATCAAAGAATTTACAGCTAAATTCAAAAGGTCCTTCCTGAATCAAAAGTTCATAAGGCTGGTTTCCCGGAATCTGTGGCCTATATATTCCCCACTCTAGATGGGCTGCTGTTTCATTACAGAATTATTCATTTTTACCAAGTAGACTGGAGCAACGTGAAATGAAGTGTCTTGCTCAAAAAAAAAAAATGTATCGCTCAGTTCAGGAATTGAAACTACAATCTTATGATCATGAGTGCAGTACCCAAACCACTAAGCCATGCACCTCCACCACAGCAGAATTGCCTACACTCTGGTCATCATCACCACCATGCATCATATCAACCTATATTGTTTGTTAGTTGCAAGCTTTCAGTCTTTGACCAATCAACTCTTATCCTTCAAAAGCCAACCATCTTTCGGATTTTGCCATCATCAATCACTTTCTGTCAGTCACTAATAATCTAAAACACTTACTCACTCTTCAATATATGACACAACTCTTCAATGCTATGCATCACGCCAATCTAAGTGCTAAACCTTCTACTACTACTACTACTACTAAACACCTATAATTTACAAGACATCCTCTTTTCCCAACAACATAAGAAAACTCATCTTTCCCACATGAAAGCAAAATAGCATGGTTTGCAGCTTACCTACCCAAGTGTGCCCCGACCCACAACGTTATTTCTTCATAATGTCTAGAAAAATAGATATTTTTTTAATGACAGTTTAAACAAATATGCTTCAGAGGATGCAAATTCTGATTATATTGGAATTTGTCGGGAAAAAAATTTTCCGAGGGTGGGGAGAAGAGTTTCTGAAAATTCACAAAAGTTGGCTTTGTTTCCTCATAACTTTCAGGGAAAAACGTTTTCTAATGAAATTTTTTATGAAAACCTTTCAGATTGTTTATATTACGATTATATCGGAATTTAATATGAAAAAAAAAAATGATGGGCTCGCACCTATACATACTGACACATCACAACTTTTTTTGAAATTTCAAGTTTCATTTTGTGGTGTCTAACAGTATGTATGTAAGCGAACCCACCATTTTTTTTTACGTATTAAATTCCGATATAATCGTAATATAAACAATCTGAAAGGTATTTATAAAAAAACTTCATTAAAAAGTATCCATTTTTCTGAAAGTTATGAGGAAACAAAGCTAACATGTGTGAATTTTCCGAAGCTCCTTTCACCACTCCCGGGAAAACGTTTCCACAACAAATTTCAATACAGGCGGAATCTGCATCATCTGAAGCATATTTGTAGAAATTTTCATTACAAAATATTGATTTTTCTAGAAGTTATGAAGAAACAAAGTCGGTGTGGGGGCACACTTGTGTGAATATGTTCAGTTTGCACCAGCGAATGCACACACACTGTACCAGATCTATCAATCATTCAAGCTAAGGTTCGTTAGTACACCGTGAGGACATTTCGGACAAGGCCTTTCATTAGGGAATGCCGGAAATGTTGGCGATTTCTTTTCGAGGCAAACCTTACATTTTGCTCTCGATTGCCGACGTAGACTACCTCTTGTCTCTTCGAATTATAGTAATTACATAGCTACACACTCTAAGCAGTCAGTACCATAGGTAAACACACATACCCTTAAACGTATCGTCTGACAGACAAAGACTGACAGCTATATAAATAGCTAATTAAACTAACCAGTCAGTCCTGAAGACAAACACGCAGCCCCCGCTTACGTACAAGCTGGCAAACACTCTATTTTATATGCGTAGTCTGGTGCACACAAGCATACATTCATAGAAATAATTTCACGAACCAACTAGCCACATAAAGTTTATGAAGGCCAGCATTCGGACTGCAATAACTCGTCATTAACTAACACGCCCACCGATTCTTAGATAGCAGGCCCAATTAACGTGAAGGGCAGGAGAAAGATAGCGGGGGGAGAGTGACTTAAAAGCCGACAGAGAACTAAAGTTAGAAGGAAGAAAGAGACAGATTTAAGAGGCGTAGAATATTCACGGAGGTAAAAGAAGAACGATTACCTGAAAGAGATAGCGAAAGTGAAAGACAATATTTCTCAATGAGAGGGCGTACTTATCGAAGCAGTGAGAGAAAGAGAGAAAAAGAAAGAGGGAGAGAGTTAACTACGGAGAAAATATTTATTTACTAAAGACAGAAAGTTATTTTAGCGATCTACCTCTCTTTCTCTCCGTTCACCCTCTCTTTCACTATGCCGATGATGTAAATATATGCTTTCATTATAGAGAAACATTGAGAACGAACACAGAGTGACACGGTATATTGTTGTACAGCTTGAAACTAAATATTGACACCTGGAGTTGAAACGTATATAAATATACTACTTACGCAGACTAATGTCTGCGCAAGACATTGTGTACTTACATACACAAAAAATGCTATATGCAAGCCAGTTGTGTATTTAGAAAACAGTGTTATCTGCACGGTGACGGGGATTCTCGTCACTTATTAAAGCGTTGGGTCGCCGCCGCCACTGAATATCCTATCTACAGCTAAGTGTACCTATGACACGTCAACACTGTTAAGCTGTGCATCTGTGAATGTTTGAGCTTAGTACATCAAGCAGTGAATATTCGTTTATTTTACAGCGCATCGTTTATATCAGCAGTGAATTACACCTCCATGCTGGAGCTTCTTGGGATTTTGATTGTAAGAGCGTGTGATAGAGAGCGCCAGATTAATTTTGATCAAGCAGACATATGATTAGACGCGTTCCACTCGTGGCCATCCCGATTTTTTTCAGACAATGTCTCCAGGTCTACATTATCCGATACGCATTCCTTTTTAAGATAGCAGGATGTGGTTTAAAGATTTGGCTGCTATTTCTAGCAGATTACGTAGGCTCCTTTACTCAGTAAATCCACATTCGTGGAATTGAAGAAATACGAAACAACGATCCTTCGATTAGTAGGCGTGCAACTATATTCGTTTCACCGAAGTTTACCCTATTGATCAACAAGTATGATCTACGGGGTAAATTTAATAATAATAAATGTAAAATGATAATGTGTATATAAATACATAGATATGTAAAATATTTTAAATAATTCACGCACCAAAGAGCGAGAGATGTGTAAAATAGATATTGCTATGTCGATAATCATAAACTCTTCAATAACTTCTAATAACAATATTCGAATTACACACACACACACACACATGTAAGCACATCGGTGCAAAACTAAGTGGGGTAAAAAAAAAAAAAAAAAAGCCCTCAAATACCAAAACAGTAGTGCAAAATACTGGTTTATTAAGGCCCAAAAAATTTTGGGAAGATTTTTCGGTTGAAATAAAACGATATATATATACATGTACATACACACACGTATATATATATATATATATATATATATATATATATATATATATATATATATATATATATAAAGCAGCAAGAGTGACAAAATAATACTTCTGCAAACTTAGGAAGGTATAGAAGTCACAGAGCTGTCTGCATTTAATGAAACCATTAATAATATTGCTTTCACAGTGTCAGAGCGTGGACTAACATTTTCAGATACAAGACTGAACACTTAAATCCTTGGACATCAGATCTAGGAAAATACTAACAATGGCTAGTAGCTTCCACCTCAATAGTAGCACTGACAGGGTCTATATTAACCCTTTCACTGCAAAATTAAATTTCCTGATTATTTCAGTAACGGATGTTAAACATCTACCAAAATGTAGAATTAGTATTTTCTGCAAGTCATGCTGTCTCAATAAATTTGAGATATTCTTTTATTCTATTACTTGTTTCAGTCATTTTGACTGCAGCCATCCTGGATCACCTCCTTAAAAGGTTTTAGACGAACAAATCAACAGCAGGACTTCTTTTTAAAGCTGAGTACTTATTCTATCAGTTTCTTTTGCCGAACCGTTAAGTTACAGGGACGTAAGCACATCAGCACTGGTTATCAAGCGGTGGAGGGACAAACACACACACACACACACACACACACACATATATATATATATATAAACATATATATGACAGGCTTCTTTCAGTTTCTGTCTACCAAATCTACTCACAAGGCTTTGGTTGGCCAGAGGCTATTAGTAGAAGACACTTGCCCAAGGTGCCACAAAGTGGGACTGAACCTTGAACCTTGAACCATGTGGTTGGGAAGCAAGCTTCTTACTACACGGTCACGCCTGCACCTACATCTTGACAAAAATTAGTTTCAAACATGACATCTCTCAGCAAAAGATAGACTGGTATATAAAACTACTCTCCACAGTCAGAGGTAATGAAATTTCCACAGTAAAAAGGTTAAATGTAGGGATGGCAGTATTGAACTGTAATGAGAGAAATGAGTTATATTTTGTATATATTCAACAGCGAGTTTATTATTACAGCACAAGATTAGGTGAAGAACTTCTAAACAGGTATTTTGAGGGTACAGCTGATCCATGTAAACCAAGGGTGGCTGGATGGACCTAATTAATCATTTTGTTTGCCATATTTCTGTAGAAATACACTGGTTTTGTTGCATTTAGTTTTGGAAATAATCAAGAATTAAGTGAAATAATTATTATGAAGCTGATGTTTGGAAAATGATTTAACATGAAATTTTGATGGATCGCTTTAAAAGAGGAGGATGTTTGTATCATAGAACCAGATTCAGTCTCAAGTGGGTTAGTATCAAAAAAGTTTAAACTGAGAATTGGATGAGAAATACTAAACACCAGCAGAAACTTATGCATGAGTACAAAGCCTGCAAGCTAGAGTCTACCAACAACACTAACAGTAATAGTAGCCTATTCTGGACCTGCGATAAACACATCACTTCTAACCTAAAAGGTTACATCTTTGCTATCCTAGAAAAGCAATAGCTTCTCGATTTGTGATGAACAAGGAAAGAAGCAAGCTGGCAGAAGTGTTAGCATGCCATGCAAAATGCTTAGCAGCATCCTCTCCATCTTCACATCTTCTGAGTTCATATTCCACCAAGGTCAACTTTGCCTTTCATCCATTCAGGGTTGATAAAATAGGAACTAGTTAAACACGAGTCAATGTAATTGGCTTATCCAGTACACCTGTAATTACAGGCCTTGTGTCAAAATTTGAAACTAATATGTGATGAACAAGGGAGCTAGAAATATCTCTAGCCCGCTATGTTGATTATGCCATAACAGAGTGGGAGATATCACCCGTATTATTATTAGCAGCTGTCCAAAGATTTCCACAAGACATCAACTTCCTATGAAGTATGACAGAGTCACTAAAACCATCTACAATGCTATATCCATGGGAAAGTTTGTTCTGATAGCCACACCAAACATAGAATGTGTCCACACCTTTAAAAGTAAAGAATACTGATGGATCATTCCAATGAAAACAGCAACTTGGTACAAGCACAATAGGCCAGATATTGTGGAACAAGGAGAAAAGTTATGTGCTGTTGTAGAGATCAGCTGCGTAGCACATGTGAATACTGCTTCAAAAATTGGTGAAAAAGAACATCTATGAAGAACTAACACCTCTTATGAGGGACTGCTGAAAAGTTCCTGGCTTTGGGTAAATTAGAAATACGATGGGCTTCTTTCAGTTTCCGTCTACCAAATCCACTCACAAGGCTTTGGTCAGCCCGAGGCTATAGTAGAAGACACTTGCCCAAGACGCAGTGGGAATGAACCCTGAACCATGTGGTTGGTAAACAAGATACTTACCACACAGCCACTCCTGTGCTTATATATATATATAGTCCAAATTTACAGAAAGCAAAAGACAAAAACAGATGTAGGAAAAACAATCAGGTGTATTAGTTTAACACTCAGGGAAAATAGAAAAGTCTTTTACATTTCAAGCTTATGCTCTTCGACATAAAGGATTAAGAAGGGAAAAAATGGAGAGAGATGTGTGTGTACACACACACACACACACACACACACACTATGCATAATATAGATAGACAGAAAGAAAAAATATATACTATATATAATGATATACATGATATATATACATAATACATAAGATATTTCAAAATATAGATGAAGATGAAAACAGTTACAATCAATGGAATTCAACTACACACGTACACACACACACACACACACACACACACACACACGCACACACAATCAACAGCAGTAAGAACACTTGCATTGAGAAAATATCATGTGCAGAACAGCATAAAAACACACATCACCAATCAAAGGACTGTAGAGGAAGAGTGGTTTATTAAGAAAATCATCACAACCCAAAAGTGTTCTATTCATTTGTCAATAAACATAGGACTGTATTCTCACTCATAAGTCCATTGATAGATGATAACAGCATTCTCTAAAATGATGGGGAAAAAATGGCGGAGATCTTGGAGAGACAATATTGCTCTGTTTTCAGCCATTCCACTGAGGTTGACTGAGGCTATTTGAATGAAGTCAACCCCTAACACATCATCAACATAATTTTCAATGTCTTGGACATCATTGCAGTAATAAACAAAATCAAACGTCTGCAGTAAGCCTTGATAGATTTTTCTAATAAAGTTCTGGTGGAATGCAAACACCAGTTTGCATTCCTTCTAGCCAATCTCTGGAGAAAATTGCAAGGCACAGGCTCTATACTAAAATTCATTTCATTTTCCAATCTGTTATCCCACTCTTCAAAAAACGGAAACAGGTCACTAGCAGTTAACTATCACCCAATCTCACTCCTCATATCATCAAAGAATTTGAAAGGATAGTAAGACCAAGAATAACTGGCTTCCTGGAGAGCAACAATTTCCAAGAGTCCTACCAGCATAGCATTTGTTGTGGCAGATACTGCTTTTTTATTTAGTTTCTACATCATTTAGATGGCATCCTTAAAGCTTTGGAAGAAGGCTCAAACACTGATGTTGTATATCTTGATTTCATCAAAGTCTTTGACATTGTCAGCAACATCTTGCTTTTAAAACTAACCAATTTTGGAATCTACAAAAAGCTGTTGCACTAGTTCAAGTATTTTCTTTTGAATAGAGCCCAACATGGTGTAACTGATGGTATCTACTCAAGCTCAGCAAAACTCACCAGTGGTATACCCCAGGGGACTGTATTGGGCCAACGTCTTTTCATAGTCTATATAAATGACATCTCAGATGTTATCAAGCAAGCAAAATTAAAATTTTTGCAGATGACATAAAGATTAACAAAATTAAAAATGGCGAGGTGGTCAAACAAATCTCCAGTTTGATCTACAT
>NC_142930.1:145191990-145196990 GCF_046866305.1 Octopus bimaculoides
ATTTTTTCTTTTTGCATGTTCCGTGTCTGCGCGTGCGTTGTATTTATTTGTGGTACACGAAAAACAACAACAACAACAAAAACCCACACATACACATATAATACACGTACGTATACAAGCGATGTAGTTACTATTTGTTCGTATTTAACCACAGGCCAGCTCTCACATCAAGCTGACCAATGATTAAAGGCGTTCCAGCCCGAGAAATTCTTTCAAGCTATTATTGAAGGTGTACTTCCTTAAAATGATAGGGTATTTTTAATAGAGCGGGCGTAGGCCCAGATGTTCCCTCTTCGGTTGTTATTTTAACTGGCGATTCGACTTCGCTTCTCATCCTTCTGTACTCCAGTCAGATATTGGGGGTCGATTATATCGACTAAAACCCATCTATGTCCCAAAGTATAAGGCGTTTGGCATTATTTACTCTTTTTTTACTTGTATATATTAGCATGTACATGTGTTCATTCAGACGTCTCTCCACTAAACACGATGAAAATCTTTCAAACATGCTTCGAATACCTATGACAAAACCATCGAAGGGTGCCTTTATTTAGTAGCGCGGCGTGCTAGAAATAGCCGCTAAATCTGCATGAAATCCCACTATAGTCACCAAAAAGGAAAGGAAATATTGTACATAATACTCCGAGATGTACTAAAGACAAGTTGACTCGCTGAAACGTTAGATCAAAAGATTCGCATGACAAGGGCTCACTTGGGTCCTAAACAGTGTACGTGCTCACATTACATAGTAAGCGTGCTCTAGCCAATGGTTAAGACATCCGCTTCACAAGCAGTCCGTCTCGTGTTCGATTCCTACTATGACATTTCTGGAAAGTGTCTCTCCCAAAAACTCCGAGTGAAACTGGGTGGGCGGAATTTGTGTGGAAAGCTGTGTGGCTGGACTATATAATCCAAAGGGACCGGCTTCCCTACATTGTATCACTGATTTTACCAGGCAATTTAAATTATGGATTCGCGTATCTGTGCAATGCTCGGTCATTCGAGCCCGAACTAGAATACCCTTCAACGAAATTGACGGAAATCAGTTGTTTTAGGGTTACTTTTTAAATGTACGTCAATGATATATATATATATATATATATATATATATATATATATATATATATATATATATATATATATATATATATATATATGTATATATATATATATATATATATGAGGTTGTTGAGGTTTGAACATGTGTACATGCACACAAGCACCAATGTAAAGTCTGTAAGTGTGTGCAATAGTGTGCGTGTGTGCATGTGATAGTTTGTACGTGTGAGTACAAGAGTGTATATGTGCGAGAGTATGTATGTGTGCGATAAAGTATGTATGCATATACATATATATATATAGCCTATAATATATATGCATGTGTGCGATAGACAATGTATACAAACGTACGATAGAATATGTATACATATGTGCGATGGAGTATGCACGATAGTGTGTGTGTGTGTTTGACAATCTGCATGTGTGCGTACGACAGAGTATGTATGTGTATGTGGTAGGATATGTATGTGTGAGCTTGTGTGACAGTATGTATGTATTCGTACGATAGTGTGTGTCTGTGTGTGTGTGTATATATATCGTGTGTGCGTGCGTGTGTAACAGAGTATGCATACGTTTACAATAGTATGCGCGTATATTTACACATATACATCTATGTGTGTGTATATGGCTATATATATATATACATATATATAGGTGTGCGTGTGTGTAATAAAATCTATATGTACGCCCCATACATAGCACATGAGTAGCCATATACTAGCAAAACCCACCCGAAACAGCGTTCTGTGAGCTGTTTTACAGGAACCAACACGCTTCCAAACACAAGACCAACCAACATAGAAGCAAACAAAATTGTTATTCTTACCCCTTTTCACCCCTCTGGGGGGGTATCTTGGTGTCTTTGCACCGGTTCATCATCGTCGTAGATAGTCTCCAATGTTTAGCACATAGAATGAATATAAAAACATATATGTGTGTGTGTATGTATTTACGAATTTGTGTGTGTGTGTGTGTGTATGGATCTATGTATTCGTATGTATGTGAGCGAGCGTGTGTGTGTATGTGTGTGTGTGTGTGCGTTTGTATGAGTGAGGGAGGGTTAAATGTGTAAGGAGGAAGCTGTTGTTAGTGTATACGTATGTGCGTGTATATACGAGTGTGTGTGTGTATGTGGGTGTACCTATATATACATATATATATAGTGTACGTGTGTATAGTGTGTGTGTGTGTGTGCAATATTCTTAACAATTAAATTAATATTAAATTATAATATAGCAATAATCCTTTCAATTGGTAAGTAAAAAGCCCGTTCAATCCAGCCGATGTTGATAGATAAGTTCCTGGTTTCTCGCTTAACAGATAAAATGAAAATTGAAAATAGTAGGGGGAAAATGAAATACATAAATAAAAGTGAAAAGAATGAGAGGAGGGAGATATTCCTAAGAAATCAAAGTAAAAGTTGAGAGTAATGTCCGGTTGTGAAGCAACAGTGGTAGCCGTAGTAATGAGAGTGGTGGTGGTTGTGGTGGTGATGTTATAAGGTTATTGATGTTGTTACTGTTGTAGGCTGGTTTGTTGTGTTGTGATGTTGTTGCTAATGCTCGTGTTATTGTTGTTGTTATTGTTGCTGCTGCTGCTGCTGGCTGATATTATTGGCGTTTGGTCTTTATTTTTATTTTATTTATTTAATTTTGTGTTTCGTATTTCTCTGAGTTTTGTAATATAGTAAAGAATCGTTCTTAGAGCGTTGGAAAAAAGAATTACCATGCGGTATTTATTTATTTATTTTTAGCGACGGCACACCACGCCACTTCACATGTCTGAGTTCAATTCCAGCCGAGATGAACTTCGCCTTTCATCTTTTTCCGGAGAGAGAGAGAGATCGGATCGATAAAATAATAGTACCAATCAACTATTCGGGGCCGATTTAATCGACTAACTTCCTCTTTCTCTTTCTCTCTTTTCCTCCCCTCAAATGTCAAGTCTTGCGCTTATATTAAAAACAGTTATTTTATTTATATGACTGTTTTGTAATTACTTCATTTTGTTTTTTTTTTCATGCTTATTCATTATTCTTTTCTAGTGGAAGTATTGTGTGTGGGTAATTGCTTTTTACTAATTGCAATTACTAAGAAGAAAAAAGGCGGAGGTGTGTGCAACTGCAGTTATGGTGTAGTGCTTTGCCTGATTTTTCTTCTTTTTTTTCCTTCTTTTAGTAAGCGTTCTTTTGACTGTTGGAGTTGGTTGGTGTCTGTTTTGAAGATACGGTTGCTGTGTTTTGTTGCTGCTGTTTAGTGTTGCTGTGGTTTGAGTTCTGTTGGTTAACAACCAAGTGATAGAATTTACTCTCTCGCTTTAACTTGTTACAACTTGGTGAAGGTGTCGTTCATATATCTCTGTCAGTCTCTCTCTCTCTCTCGCTCTCTCTCTCTCTCTCTCTCTCTCTCTCTTTATATAACTGTCAATCTTTCTATCAATTTATATCTTTTCCTATATGTATGTATGTATGTGTGTATGTATGTATCCACCCATCTATCTATCTATCTATCTATCTATCCATCTATCTATTTATCTATCTATCTAGCTAGCTAGCTAGCTGTCTGTCGACCTATATATCTATCTATCTATCTATCTCTCACACTTTCACTATGTATATGTGTATGTGTGTGTTTGTATGCATGCGAGTGTATATATGTATGAGTGATTGCGATGGTGGTTGTAATTTATTGGCAGCTGAAACTTTATAGGTCGTTACTCTGAGTTTAAGTTTCTAGTTACCATCCTTCAAATTATTACGAAAAGCGAAACATTTGTTTACACGCGCGCGCGGAGCGCATACACACATACAATGAGACACGTATTCATTCTTATATATATATATATATATATATATATATATATATATATATATATATATATATATACATACATACATACATACATACACACAAATGTATGTGTGTGTGCGCGTATATATAATATTGACGGTACATGCCGGTGTGAGATATAATTAAGCGGGAAAAAAATAATACTCAATAATGTTTGGTATAGTAGGATAGCATTATTTATTTGGAAGCTGAGAGCTGCTACTCGGAGTTTCTCGTTTGCAGATGCATAAGTGAACGTTTTTCTCCACATGCACACACGCACGAACGCACGCACATACACACACACAAACACACGTGTGTGTGTCTGTATATGTGTTTGTGTGTCTGTGTGTTGCTCACAGCTGGTACTTTCTTCACACCAAGGGGAAATTCTTTCAATGAAATATCAAGTCTTGTCTCGGTTAACTCTCTCCGTTTCAAATAATTACATCTTTTTGTCTCTCACTGATGTTACTTTCTCTTTTCTTTCTTTCTCCCTCCCCTCCCTGTTTGTTTCTCTCTCTCTCTCTCTCTCTCTCTATTGCTATTTCACTTATAAGTTTGTTCTTGTTCTCTCTCTCTCTCTCTATCTATCTATCTCTCTCTCTCTCGTCATTCCGTCACTCTGTCTTTCAAGCTTTTCTCTGTCAACCTCTCAAAACCAACTACAAAAAAATCTCGACCTTTGGAATAGTTACGAGAATAACTCTTTCTTTCTTCTTTTCTGCTTTGTTTATGTTTTTATTCACTTTCATCTATTTCTTTTTATACCTACTTACCTACCTATCTACCTTATCTGCATATATAGATATATATATATACATTTTTTTTAAACACACACACAAATATATATATATATTCTTTATGCGCAGGCACGCAAAAACCCAATCTAGTATCAATACTTTCTTTTATTTCTCGTCCTTTCACACATTTGTGTGTGTCTCTCTGTGTCTCTCTCCATCTCTCTCTCTCTCTCTCTATTTCTCTCTCTCTCTCTCATCATCATCATCATCATCATCATCATCAATTTATCTCTACCTTTCTACACCCTTGCGCTTCTCTTTCTCTTCGTTTTATCTCACTTTCAGACATAATCATGTACATATGAACGCA
>NC_142930.1:145201990-145204490 GCF_046866305.1 Octopus bimaculoides
CTTGTGTGAATGTAATTCCATTTTCACATGTATCAGTTCTACATTCCAAGATAGCTTTTATATATATGCATGCATCTGCATATATATGTATACATGTGCATGCACACACATACACACACACACTCACACACACACATATATATATACTCATACATATATATATATATACATACATATATTCAGATATATATATATATATATATATATATATATATATATGCGCATAGGTTTCTGAGTAAAACTATGTTACTTCTGGATGCAAGCTAATGTACAGATGTGATGTTGTGTATCAGTGTAGGCAATGCATGTACATTCGTGCATGTCCCGTTTTAACCTGATTGCATTTGAAGCTGCTTTCATTGCAGCAGCATCTATTATATTGCATTTCCAAACAATTCATATGCACAGGACCGTACACCTATATATAATTGGATGGAGTTTGTATTCATATACATGTGTGTATGTGTGTTTATATATATATGTATATATATATATATATATATATATATATATATATATTGTGTGTATCCTGCTTTTTAGAATCGGAACACTGTATATCTGCTTGTCATAAAGAAGCAGCTGAAAGAGTGGCCTCAGAAAGGACATTCAACCGTAAAACACTACTTCACAAAGTCCTGGCCAATACATACCATCATGGCACGGAATTGCGGACATAAAAAAAAAAAACAATGATAATGATGACGATGATGTCGTTGATGATGATATATATACATATATATATATAGATACACGTATATATCCATCTAACCATACATCTATATATATATATATCATCATCATCATCATCATCATTTAATGTTCTCCTTCCAGGAGTTGGCCAAGTAGAAGCCTGCACCATGCTTCTGTGTCTCTTTGGACATGGTTTATACAGCTGGATGCCATTTCTAACACCAGACACCCCACAGAGTATAGACACGCGTATAGATATATACATCTTCATCATCATCATCATCGTTTAACGTCCGCTTTCCATGCTAGCATGGGTTGGACGATTTGACTGAGGACTGGTGAAACCGGATGGCAACACCAGGCTCCAGTCTGATTTGGCAGAGTTTCTACAGCTGGATGCCCTTCCTAACGCCAACCACTCAGAGAGTGTAGTGGGTGCTTTTACGTGTCACCCGCACGAAAACGGCCACGCTCGAAATGGTGTCTTTTATGTGCCACCCGCACAAGCCAGTCCAGGGGCACTGGCAACGATCTCGCTCGAAAATCCTACAGGAGCCAGTCAGGCGGTACTGGCAACGGCCACGCTCAAAATGGTGCATCTCATGTGCCACCCGCACAAGAACCAGTCCAGGGGCACTGGCAACGATCTTACTTGGCTTGCCGGGTCTTCTCACGCACAGCCCATTTCCAAAGGTCTCGGTCCGTAGTCATCGCCTCGGTGAGGCCCAATGTACGAAGGTCTTGCCTCACCACCTCAGCCCAGGTCTTCCTGGGCCTACCTCTTCCACGGGTTCCCTCAACTGTTAGGGTGTGGCACTTTTTCACGCAGCTATCCTCCTCCATTCTCACCACATGTCCATACCAGCGCAATCGTCTCTCTTGCACGCCACAACTGATGCTTCTAATGTTCAGCTTTTCTCTCAAGATACTTACACTCTGACGGGTATTCACATTGACATTACACATCCAACGGAGCATACTGGCTTCATTCCTTGCGAGCTTACGTATGTCCTCAGCAGTTACAGCCCATGTTTCACTGCCATGTAGCATGGTTGTTCGTACGCATGCGTCATACAGTCTGCCTTTTACTCTGAGTGAGAGTCCCTTTGTCGCCAGCAGGGGTAAGAGCTCTCTAAACTTTGCCCAGGCTATTCTTATTCTAGCAGCTACACTTTCAGCGCACCCACCCCCACTACTAACTTGGTCGCCCAGATAGCGGAAGCTATCGACTACCTCTAGTTTTTCACCCTGGAATGAGATAGAAGTTGTTTCCTGTTTGTTTGCAGTCTTTATTGCACCTGAACATCTGCCACAAACAAAAACTAACTTGCTAGTTAACCTGCCTTTGATGTTGCTGCACCTCTTATGTGTCCATAGCTTGCACCGGGTACATCTTATAGAGTTACTACCTACTCCTTTTCTACATACTGAGCAGGGCCATCTACCTGAAGGGGTTTGTGTTTTATCTACCTTCCTACTTATTAGGATTTTGGTTTTAGCTAGGTTGACTCTAAGGCCCTTCAATTCTAGACCTTGCTTCCACACCTGAAACTTCTCCTCTAGTTCTGATAGTGACTCCGCAATTAGGGCAAGGTCATCAGCATAGAGGAGCTCCCAGGGGCAACCTGTCTTGAACTCCTCTGTGATTGCCTGGAGGACTATGGTAAATAATAGGGGGCTGAGGACGGAACCTTGGTGGACCCCTACCTCTACCCGGAATTCATTGCTGTACTCATTTCCAACCCTCACCTTACTGGCCGCATCTCTGTACATGGCTCGCACAGCTCTCACTAGCCATTCTTCTATCCCA
>NC_142930.1:145209490-145211990 GCF_046866305.1 Octopus bimaculoides
ATAACCAATTTTCAAGAACTGATCGATGAAAATCCACTATCACATATAGAAAAATTAATAATTAAAAGCACAATAAATGAGTATAATATAAAGTAAAGTAAATATCATAAGATAAATATAATAAAAAGATTACACGTGTTTCATAACCAATTTTCAAATAGAAAAGTAATTTAAATCGATTAAAATCAATTGAAATTATTGAAAATAAATTCTATTCAAAAATACAGCTACTCGTCAGATCGTAAGTAGAACAACAATTAGATATATATTTCAACCAACAATAAGTACCAAATGAATTAATATGAAATACTTATTATATAAAGATAGAAAAATTATTTAAAAAATATCATAATATCAAAATAATAACCATTCAATAATCATCCCTTCATCCATTATAATAACATGTATATTATATACAAAAAACATCTTACATAAATTATCATTGTTTTAAATTATCATTGTTTTAAATACAAGTTGAACGAAGTTTAAGTTTAAAATAATAATGAAGATAAAATTAGTACATATTTAACCGGCGTAATAGTTAAAGCTATACTATTTAAAGCTAAAGATGTTTATTTAATTATAATTAAAGATCAATTGAATAATAGAAAAATACAAGATTATTTATTTCTGCAAACGTAATAATAAAAAATATGAATGAAAAAATTATGAATGGAAAAATTATGAATGAAAAAATTAGGAAAGAAAAAATTATTAAGAATAAAAGATTAAACTTTATATATATATACAAAGTTTTGATTTAAAAAAAAAACTTTAACGATATTATAAACTATAAAGATTAATAATTAATCAAATATTATTAATAAAAAATAATCGAAAATATATCAACACTATTCAAATCGAAGTTCTAATATTATGTTGAAATGAAACTATAACTTCTAAATAATTTAGTGTTAAATAACTTGTATTTAAAACAATGATAATTGTTAAATATAAACAATATATGAGTATATGCATATATATTTACATGTATGTACATAACTTCATCCACATGTACACATAGATACATAACTGGGTACATGACGTGGCAAAAGAACATGGACAAAATGATAAACAAGGTACAACAAACAAGCAAGCCACTAATATATATATATATATATATATATATATATATGTATATATATATATATATATACGATGGGCTTCTTTAAATTTCCATCTACCAAATCCACTCACAAATCTATGCTTGATCTGAGGCTATAGTAGAAGACACTTACCCAAGGTACCATGCATTGGGACTGAACCTGCAACCATGAGGTTGGGAAGCAATAAAATTTTTTTTTTTTTTTTAAACTTTAAATAAGTACTATCATACTTAAAAGATGACAACAACATAAATGTATATCAGAATAAATGACAGAAGTAATATGTTCAGAATCATGGGTGCAAATAAATATAATGCAAAATTGGAAAACATTATTAAAGAACACACAGCAAAGAAATGTAATACATGATCATCTGAGGAATTTTCACAGATCTTAGAAGAGACCAATACAATAGATGCCTTCTTCACCTTAGATATCGAAAGTTAGTTCATTAATATTTCAATGGCAGAAATGATAGAAATCATTATAGAGAACGTATATAAACACCTGAAAGTAAAGCCACCTGTGATACCTGGAAACTTATTATAAATCTTCTTATGACATAATGATATAATGACATACCTTTACACTGGCCAAAAGGTAATTTATATATACATATATACATATACACACATATCTATACCTATATCAATATGTATAATAACAAAGACAGCTATATGCAATATGAAACCAAAAAGCAAACATTTAATTGTTACTGATTGTAACTGAGGGTGCTGGGTAGCATCTATATTGCTAGAAATAAGAGTTAAAAACCTTTCACTCCACAAAAAATCACATTTCCCTTGTCAGTTTATGGGAATGTGCTCTAAGGGTTTTTCACTCTTGTCTCTAGCAATATATGTGCTACCCAGCACCTTCAGTCACTAACACACACACACACACACACACACACACACACACACACACACACACAACAATCTTCCTTCAGTTTACAACTTCTAAATCCACTCACAAAGCTTGGTCAGTCTGACACTTTGCCAAGGTACCATGCAGCAGGACTGAAACCAAAACTTTGTGGTTGAAAAACCAAACTTCTAACCACATAGCCATGAACCTCAAGTGACATTTCACTGGTGGTTCCCCAGCAAGGCCACAGTCTTACGGCTGAAACATATAAAAGAATAAATGAATAAAAGAATATATATATATATATATATATATATATATATATATATATATATATATACATATATATGTGTGTATATATATATATATATATATATGTGTGTATATATATATATATATATATATATATGTGTGTGTATATATATATATATATATATATATATATATATATATATATATACACACACACACACACACCCACATATATATATATATATACATATATATATATATATATATAAATATGA
>NC_142930.1:145216990-145226990 GCF_046866305.1 Octopus bimaculoides
AGTGCCCCTGGACTGGCTTGTGCGGGTGGCACATAAAAGACACCATTTCGAGCGTGGCCGTTTTCGTGCGGGTGACACGTAAAAGCACCCACTACACTCTCTGAGTGGTTGGCGTTAGGAAGGGCATCCAGCTGTAGAAACTCTGCCAAATCAGACTGGAGCCTGGTGTTGCCATCCGGTTTCACCAGTCCTCAGTCAAATCGTCCAACCCATGCTAGCATGGAAAGCGGACGTTAAACGATGATGATGATGATGATGATATATATGTATATATATATATATATATATATATATATATATATATATATATATATATATATATATATATGTATATATATATATATATATATATATATATATATATATATATATATATATACATATATTTATATTTATATATATATACATGTATAAATAAATAAATATATATATATATATATATATATGTGTGTGTGTGTGTATGTGTATGTATGTATGTATGTATGCATGTATGTACAAATATATATACATATGTGTATATATGTGTATCTGTGTAGATATATACACATACACACACATTTGTATGTCTGAAGGGTGGGAGGAATGTCTTTTCAGTTCATTAACTTTTCTCCAATATCCCCCGTTTTAGAAATTATGTTCCCTCTCACTTACTATCGACCATTTTTTCACCTTCTAACATTCTGTTTCTCTCTCTCTCTCTGTCTCTCATCATTCCTTTATCTCATTGCCCATCAATACTACACAAATGTGTGTGCGTTTGTGTGTGTATGTGTGTGTGTGTGTGTACATATATATATTTGTATATACACACACACTCATACACATTTATCTATTTATCTCTTTAACATACTACCTCACTCTCTCTCCCTCTCTCTCCCTCTCTCCCTTTCTCTCTCTCCTTCTCTCTCTCAATCTCTCCCTCTCTCTCCCTCTCTCCCTTTCTCTCTCTCCTTCTCTCTCTCAATCTCTCTCTCATCTCTCTCTCCCTTTCACTCTCTCCTTTTCTCTCTCTCTCCCTCTCTCTCTCCCTTTCTCTCTCCTTCTTTCTTTCCCTTCTCTCTCTCCTCTCTCTCTCTCCCTCTCTCTCCCTTTCTCTCTCCTTCTTTCTTTCCCTTCTCTCTCTCTCCTCTCTCTCTCTCTCCCTCTCTCTCTCCCTTTCTCTCTCCTTCTTTCTTTCCCTTCTCTCTCTCTCCTCTCTCTCTCTCACTCTCTCTCCCTTTCTCTCTCCTTCTTTCTTTCCTTTCTCTCTCTCTCCTCTCTCTCTCTCCCTCTCTCTCCCTTTCTCTCTCCTTCTTTCTTTCCCTTCTCTCTCTCCATCTCTCTCTCCCTTTCTCGCTCTCCTTCTCCCCCCCTCTCTCTCTCCCTTTCTCTTTCTCTTTAACTGTTTATAGTTTTATAATAAAAATAACAATTGTGGTTGCAATTCGTTTATGCTATGATTCTGGTATTCTGATCCGTTTTCTTTGTTCTGTCAAACTCAATTTATTTGGTCAGCGAGTGAGGAAAGCATTAGGTTAGTTTTTCAACTGATCTATGGTTCTGGAAAACCTGATCAAGCCTGAACTTGAATGTGTTGAAGGGATGATGCTTCTGTAACATTAGTTTGGAATTTGGTCTACAAATTTACATAGCAGAAGCTGAAGAAATTGACTTGAGGTTTCAGGCTCCGATTTCTCTTCTTGAGTTTGTTGTAAGAATCATTTAATTTCAAGTATTCATTGATATTTGAGTTATTTACCTAGACTGACTGAACTTTGAATCAAGAACCTAATATCACCAATGACTCTCTCTATTTATAGGATTCCAAAGTGGTGAGCAGGCAGAATTGTTAGCACACTTTCCAAAATTCTTGGCTGCATTGTCTCTGGTTTTATATTTTAACTTCAAATTAACCTTTCGTTATTTCAGGGTTAATGAAAGAAATAACAGTCAAATAGTGGGGTCAATGTCACCAACTCACCCTCTCCCAATATTTCAGGCTTTGTGACATTAAACTCCGCTTGCGAAGACCTATTGAGGCAAGTGAAATCAAAATTGAATTAAATTCGATGAGTGGCACCCATGCCAACGTCGTCTCCTTCATTGGACATGTAACTCGGCTTGCGAAGACCTGTTGGGGCAAGTGAAAGCAAAATCGTGATGGCACCTATGCCCAGCGTCGCCTTCCTGGCACTTGTGCCAGATGGCACATGTAAAGACATTCGAGCGAGATCGTTACCAGTGCTGCTGGACTGGCTCTTGTGCAGGTGGCACGTAAAATACACCATTTTGAGCGTGGCCGTTGCCAGTACCGCCTGACTGGCCTTCGTGCCGGTGGTACGTAAAAGCACCCACTACACTCTCAGAGTGGTTGGCGTTAGGAAGGGCATCCAGCTGTAGAAACTCTACCAAATCAGATTGAAACCTAGTGTAGCCATCTGGTTCACCAGTCCTCAGTCAAATCATCCAACCCATGCTAGCATGGAAAGCGGACGTTAAACGATGATGATGATGATTTATAGAGTTTCCTCTTTTATGGTAGTAGCATCTGCATTTTCTCCAAGATAACTTCATATAGTGTATATTTTAAAGCATGTTATTAGTGTTACAATGACAGAGGTCTTTACTTATGAATAGACACTTTATTATAATCACACATATATGACTATGTCATTCATACATTCAATTATGCTAATTCAAATTCAATCCACATGGAATACAGTTGATGAAAGCCTTGTAAACTTAAAAGCCATAGAAGACCATCAGATGTACGTTTGTACGAATATTTTATTTTTAAATTTTGGCACAAGGCCAGCAATTCCAGGGGGGTGGAGGGAGGTAATTGATTACATCAATCCTAGAACTCATTTTATTGACCCCAAAAGGATAAAAGGCAAAGTTGATCTTGGCAGAATTTGAACTCAGAACATAAATTTGGATAAAATGCTGCTAGGCATTTTACCCAGCATGTTAGTGATTCTACGAGTTCACTAATTTTGTTATCATCATCATCATCATCATCATTATCATCATCATCAACATCATCATGATCTTCATCATCTTCATCATTCAACATCTGCTTTCCATACTGGCATGGGTTAGACGGTTTGACTGAAGCTGTAGTACTACACCAGGTTCCATTCTGACTTGCCATGGTTTCTATAGCTGGATACCCAACTAACACCAACCATTATGCATGTGTGTTAATGTGTTGTGTGCATGTAGTTTTGTGTGTTTATGGGTGCCTGCATGATGGAGGGGTGCAATGAACAAAAGTAATTTGTGGCATTTAGTTACATCCCTTTAAAAAATAACAGCCAAATCTCCTTCAAATCACACACACTTCAAGTTTAAGGAAAGGTAGAGTACACTCAGTTAAAATGGCTTATTGATGTGTTTTGCTTCTCTTTTTTCCCTGACGAGATGATTACATTGTTTTACATCATTTTATTCCCTCAGGAATAATACCAATGGTTTCTTCGAAACATATGTCAGAAGTATAAAGATTTAAATAACATCTGTGTTTAACTCCATTTCTTAATTTATCTATGTGATACAAAAACATTTCACTAAACCTTGGAACTTCTATCTTTATACATAAGCTGTAACATCCTTGGTACTTATGTGAACTTTTGCTACCCTGGTAACTATTTATTTATTTTATCCGTGTTATTTGTGCACATTGAAAAAATAGACACACATATATATATACTTATGTGAATTTACACACACACACACACACATAATATATATAATGCATGTGTGTGCATGTTTTTGTGTTTGTTTTGCTTTCCATCACTTGAGAACTGGTGTTGGTTTGTTTACATCCTTGTAACTTACTTGTCCAGCAAAAGAGACAATTAGAATGAGCACAAGGCTTTAAAACAAAATACGAAAACAAAACCTCAAATACTAGAGTTCATTTGATCAACCAAACTCTTCAAAAAAGCCTCAGCATGGCTACATTCCTATGTCTGAAAGAAATAAAAGAATATAAGAATAACAAGGGCACTCAGAGAGCACAAACCTCTACCAAGGCAACACTAACGTCCTTTCAATGATTAGCCAGAGATGATTTTTAAAATGAGAATATCTGAAATCAGCTTGACTGCTCTCACAAACAAGAATACTAAAAATGAACCTGACCGCTCTCAAAAATTAAGTAAAAAAAAAAAACAGGAAAATAATTCAGAAGCCTTGTCAGGTACCAGGTCGATCCCAAAATCTAATCAGTTTGTGCCAGTCACGAGGCCAAACATTCCTGAAAGTTTCATTCAATTCCATTGAGTGGTTCTTGATATATCTTGTCCATGGAAAAACAAGCAAACAAACAAACACAACTGAAAAACAATACCTCCGCCTTTGCTAAAGCAGAGGTAATAACAATGACAATGGTGATGGTGATGATGATGATGATGATGATGATGATGATGATGATGATGATGATGATGATGAAAATAATGATGACGATGATGATGATGATGACAATAATGATGATGATGATGATGACATTGCCAACTCTGACGCCAACACTGATGATGATGTATACGAAATTAATGTGAGTCTAGCTGTGCTGTAGTCTCTTGGTTTCCATTTCAAGAGTTTCTTAAAGATGAAAATTGCATATTTATCTTCTCAATCTCATGCCAATGTTTATGCTTAAATGAAAATCAAAACAGCACAAGACAATATCTAAGATTGCTTTTCCAATCCTGTCCATTTGTCTGTTGAAGATGTTATTCTTACAAAAGTACAGGCCTACCTCGATTTATGTCAGTAATTGGTTCCAAGACATGCAACTTAACTCGAAAAATGACATAACATGAAAAGTCATTTTAAATTATTTATTAACTTATATATGTTTTAATAAATGGTTTGTACATATTTTCACATGTATTTTGTTTGATTTTCAACTTGGCATAGTGGCAAGGATATTTGGCTTGTGCTCATAAGACCCCATGGGTTTGATTCCTGGTGGTACATTGTGTCCTCGAGGAAAACCCTATTTCTCATTACTCCAGTCCACTCAGCTGGCAAAAATGAATTGTACCTGTCATTCAAAGGGCCAGCCTTGTCACACTTTGTGTCCTTTGAATCTCCTTAAGAACTACATTAAAGGTATGAGTGTCTGTGGAGTGCTCAACCACTTATATGTTTATTTCATGAGCAGGCTGTTCCATTGATCAGATCAACTGGAACACTCATCGTCATAACTGATGGAGAGGCAGGCCATTGGTTTTTAGATATTTATTTTTAGATATTTATTTTTAATTTCAGGTACAGGAGTGGCTGTGTGGTAAGTAGCTTGCTTACGAACCACATGGTTCCGGGTTCATTCCCACTGCGTAGCACCTTAGGCAAGTGTCTTCTACTATAGCCTCGGGCCAACCAAAGCCTTGAGTGGATTTGGTAGATGGAAACTGAAAGAAGCCTATCGTACATATGTATATATATATATATATATATATATATATATATATATATATATGTATGTATGTATGTGTGTGTATATGTTTGTGTCTGTGTTTGTTCCCCCAACATCGCTTGACAACCGATGCTGGTGTGTTTATGTCCCCATAACCTAGCGGTTCGGCAAAAAGAGACCGATAGAATAAGTACTAGGCATCCAAAGAATAAGTCCTGGGGTCGATTTGCTCGACTAAAGGTGGTGCTCCAGCATGGCCGCAGTCAAATGACTGAAACAAGTAAAAGAGTAAAAGAGAGAGTATGCTTTTGAATGTTTGTTGAGACTATGTTTGCCTTGTAAAATCAAATAGATTGACTGAAGTTGAGTTATATTTCTTGAAAATAAAACCATGTTAAGTCAAAAAAATCATTAACTGAGATATGCCTGTATTTGCTAGTATTAAGAGTGAATAGATGTCCACGTGAATAAATCATTGGACTTCTTACATTTCAGTCATGGGTTCAAACTCACTGAAGTTGTTTCAATGTAATTATGGGGAAAAGCTCTTTATTTTTACATTGCATCAGCTCACCTAGCTACCTGGAATGGGTTATTACCTGATCATCTAGAAATGTTACAAACAACAGATTATCATCATTTGTTTTGCATATTTTATTCCACAAAGCTGAAGCTAAGGAAACATCTTTTGTTTCTCTATCCTTTGGAGTCAAAAGCACAAATTTAATGTAGCTGAGTTGACCTGTAGTCAAAGACATTACATTTATGACCATTCAATCTTATTTTCTAACTTAGCATATTAACTTGGACAAAAATTGACAAATTGACATGTCAAAGATATTACAACTCTAACCATTCAGTCTTATTTTCTGACTTAGTATACTACCTTGGACAAAAACTGACAAATTGACAGATTTGTTAACATGTCAAAGACATTACATTTATGACCATTCAATCTTATTTTCTGACTTAGTATATTAACTTGGACAAAAGTTGACAAATTGACAGATTCGTTGACATGTCCAAGTTATTACACTGATGACCATTCAGTCTTGTTTTCTGATTTAGTATGTTATCCTGTCCAAAAATTGGTAAATAGATAGATTCATTAAGATGCCTTACAGTATTTATTTCAGCTCTTTCATTCCAAATTCAAATCTTGTTGAGGTCAACCTTACTTCCTTCCAGGGTCAATAAATTAATAAAGTATCATTAAATGAAATTCTTTGCATTATTTGTCCTGATTCTTTACATTCTGGATGCCCTGGAAGGTGAAGTAAACTTGTTGGTTTTTAGCTGACATGATGATGTCGTGTAAAAAAAAAAAAAAAATTTTTAAACCACCTGGCAAAAGGTAGCAAGAAACCAGCTTTGAATTCTTCTATGAAAATTCCTTATAATGCTTGAACTTGGGAATGAACCTTACACTGTTAGGATATTCATCAGTCTGATGGGAAGAAAGAAGGGATATCTAGGAATAGGAATACTTTATTTAATGTGTATAAATGCAAGGTTATGACCAGTTCAAATATGCTTGGGACATGTTTGAACCAATAAGAAAGCTATTCATTGTGTTTTGTCATGGAGAAAATTTCTCATTGTAGACATATAGTGTAAATACACCAGAAGTCAGCTCACAACGCAACCTACCCACACTGTAAGATGCAAAGCACTGCCACCCTGTAATTGTTTGATGTGTCCTGATTTGTTTATGATGCTGAGATGTGGCCTGAATGACAGCTGCTATTTCTAATACTCTCTACTCTTTACTCTTTTACTTGTTTCAGTCATGTGACTGTGACCATGCTGGAGCACCGCCTTTAGTCGAGCAAATCGACCCCAGGACTTATTCTTTGTAAGCCTACTACTTATTCTATCAGTCTCTTTTGCCGAACCGCTAAGTTACGGGGATGTAAACACACCAACATCGGTTGTCAAGTGATGTTGTGGGGACAAACACAGACACACAAACATATACACACACGTACATATATATATATATATATATATATATATATATATATACATATATACGACGGGCTTCTTTCAGTTTCCGTCTACCAAATCCACTCACATGGCTTTGGTCAGCCTGAGGTTATAGATGAAGACACTTGCCCAAGGTGCCACGCAGTGGGACTGAACCTGGAACCATGTGGTCCGTAAGCAAGCTACTTACCACACAGCCACTCCTATGCCTCCTCCTTCTCTACAATAAGTGGAGAACCCAACAAGTGGTCTCCCTCATTGATATAATAACCACAGAGCACGCAATTTTTAGCTTTGCAAAACACACTCAAATATAAAGAGGATGGACTTGGCTAGAAAAAGCTAACAAGTTTCCATTATACTTGGCTTGTTTAGTTTTGTGGGTCATGATCTAAAGTTCAGGTTGGTATTCTAATGTAATAGGCTTGCTTCCTCAGTTCAGGCAGGATTGTTAGTGTATCTGACAAAACGCCAGAGATATTCATATTACAGCCGTTTACATTCTAGGTTCAAAAACCAGTGGTGCAAATTTCCTAAAATCTCTCAAGCAGCAATGAAGAAAATTCCAGAAATGTCTTTCAGTCTTTATCTATATTCTTCACATATTCCGTTTGCACTAATGTGAGAAATCAATGTTATCAAATATAAGGTGGGGTTGGGGAATTGACACTAACCATTTGAGTAGTAAACAAAATATCTTGTGGTATTTAGTTATAGCTCTTTAGATCCTTATTTCAAATCTAGCTGAGGTCAACCTTGCCTTTCGTTCTTTTGGAGTTTTATAAAATAAAGTATCAGTTAAGCTCTGGTATTGGCTAAACACCCCATGCTCCTCCCTGCTTCAAATTTCAAGCCCTGTATCTATGCTAGAAAGAAGTACTAGCGCTCTGTCAGTTATGATGACAAGGGTTTCAGTTGGTCCAATCAACGGAACAGCTTGTTCATGAAATTAACATACAAGTGGCTGAGTACTCCGCAGACACATGTATCCTTAACGTAGTTCTCAGGGAGAGTCAGTGTGACACAAAATGTGACAAGGCTAGCTCTTTGAAATACAGGTACTACTAATTTTTACCAGCTGAGTGAACTGGAACAACATGAAATAAAGTGTCTTGCTCAAGAACACACTGTGCCACTGGTTTCCAAACTTATGATCTTACGATTGTGAGCTGAATATCCGAACCACTAAGCCATGCTAAATATGAAACAAAAGTTTTTTAATTGATGTCAACTTTGCCTTTCATTTTAATGCGGGTGGGTGGGTTGATAAATAAAACACCAGTCAAATAGTAGGGAGGAAAGGTTATACTCCAATGAAACATTCTTGATGTGAATGTAATTATAACAGAAGACAAACTTGTGTTATCGAACTACAAATTTGATAACTTTTATAATTTGAATTGATAATAGATTACAAAGACCACTCAACTACATGAAATTGAGGCAGAGACACGCAGCATGAAACTGACGACCATACCAAAGCTTATCGCAGTTAAAGATTCCTGGTATAGTATAGAGAAATGCATCTTGAAGAAGGCCTGAAATTTGGGTGCAAGAATTAGACATTAGTAAATACTGTAAACCTAAGTATTTGACTGGCACTTTACTTTATCAGCCTTGAAAAGATGAAATGCAAAGTTGACCTCAGCTGGATTTAAATTCAGAATATAAAGAGACTTAAATAAATACTGCAGAGAATCTTGTCTGACAGCAGCATTTCTTCTAATCCTTTATGTTCTGAGTTCAAATGTTGCTAAGGTTGATTTTACTTGTCATCCTTATGGGGTTGATAAGATAAGTATCAGTTGAGCACTGGAGCCAATGTATTTGACTAACACCCTCCTACTAACACTGCTAGTCTTGGGCTAAAATTTGAAACCATTCTTAGACAATCTGGCAGATTTGCAGTTGGAGAAAATCTCCTTAGAAGTGATGTTTTCATTACATATGATTCACTGGTATGAAGGGATTTCAAGATACTGCTATGTTTTGATCACGTACCTCTGTTAAGTCAAAGCCATTTTGGACCAATGAATCCTACAAGAGCACAAGCATTTGTTTATGGAAACCATCAAACAAACTATTTGTTGGTTTATGCACTGACTTGTTGCATGAGTTAAAACTTCAAAGATTTATTGGGTGGGGAACAATGCAAATAGATTGAATTCGTCTTAGTACATGACCAGAATTCATTTTATTGACTTTAAAAGAATGACAGATTATGTTGGGTGCCTTTGCCACCACCACCCACCTCAACAGAGCAATAGGGGCATTAATAAAACCTTTCCTGGATCTCTGACATAAGTGAAAGGAAGATTTCCTCAGACAGGAAACTTAGCCTTGAAACAGTTTGGACTTCACTGAAGGCAACCAATGATCAGGTGCTATTCTGAAACCAAATGACAGATAATGTCAACCATCCAAGAACAGAAACAATCCCTCCAACAGGCTTCCATACAGTTTCCATCAATCAAATTTCCTTCACAAAACATTGGTCAACCCATACCCATGGTAGAAAACACTTACCCAAGTCGTTGTGCAAAGAGATTGAAACCCGAAGCCATGCAGGTGCAAAGCAAATTTCTTAACCACACAGTCATGCCTGCATCT